>NW_027632457.1:0-1749 GCF_902686455.1 Sciurus vulgaris | reverse complement strand
TCCCAAAGAGGTAAAAGACCTCTACAATGAGAACTATACAACACTAAAGAAAGAAATTAAAGAACACCTTAGAAGATGGAAAGATCTTCCAGTTCTTGGATAGGAAGAATTAATATTGTCAAAATGGCCATACTACCTAAAGTGCTATACAAATTCAATGCAATTCCAATTAAATCCCAATGACATACCTTACAGAAATAGAGCAAGCAATTATGAAATTCATCTGGAAGAATAAGAAACCCAAGAATAGCTAAAGCAATACTGTAGCAGGAAGAGTGAAACAGGGGGTATTGTCAATACCAGATCTTCAACTCTACTACAAAGCAATAGTAACAAAAACGGCATGTATTGGTTACCAAATAGAAAGGTTAGATCAATGGTATAGAATAGGGACATGGACACAAACCCAAATACATACAATTGTCTCAACTAGACAAAGGTGCCAAAAATATGCAATGGAGAAAAGATAGCCTCTTCAAACAAATGGTGCTGGGGCGAATTGGAAATCCATATGCAACAGAATGAAACTAAACCCATATCTCTCACCATGCTCGAAACTAAACTCAAAATGGATTAAGGACCTCGGAATCAGACCAGAGACCCTGCAGATTATAGAAGAAAAAGTAGGTCCAGATCTTCAACATGTCGCCTTAGGACCAGACTTCCTTAATAGGACCCCCATAGCAGAAGAAATAAAAGCAAGAATCAATAGTTGGGATAGATTCAAACTAAAAAGCTTTCTCTCAGCAAAGGAAACTATCAGCAATGCGAAGAAAGAGCCTACAGAGTGGGAGAATATCTTTACGAATCATACTTCAGATAGAGCACTAATCTCCAGAATCTATAAAGAACTCAAAACTCTACTCCAAAATGTCAAATAATCCAGTTGACAAATGGGCTAGGAATGAATAGACACTTCACAGAAGATCTACAAGCAATCAACAAAAATATGGAAAAATGTTCAACATCTCTAGTAATAAGAGAAATGCAAATCAAAACCACCCTAAGATTCCATCTCACCCAATTAGAATGGCGAGTATCAAGAATAACGAGCAACAACAGGTGTTGGCGAGGATGTGGGGAAAAAGTACACTCATACATTGCTGGTGGGACTTGCAAATTAGTGCAGCCACTGTGGAAAGCAGTGTGGGAGATTACTTAGAAAACTTGAAATGGACTCTCCATTTGACCCAGCTATCCCCCTCCTTGGCCTATACCCAAAGGACTTAAAATCTGCATACTACAGAGACACAGCCACATCAAGTTCATAGCTGCTCAATTCACAATAGCCAGACTGTGGAACCAGCCTAGATGCCCTTCAATGATGAGTGGATAAAGAAGTTGTGGTATAATATATACAATGTAATATTACTCAGCCATAAAGAATGATAAAATGATGGCATTTGCAGGCACAATGGATGAAATTGAGAGTATCATGCTAAATGAGATAAGCCAATCCAAAAAGCCAAAAGGAAGAATGATATAGCTAATAAGTGGATGATGACACATAATGGGGGGTGGGAAGGGTTAGTTTAGGGTTAGAGTTCGGGTTAGGGAGGGGGGCAGTATGGAGGAAGGAAGGACTGTATAGAGGGAAAAGGGGGTGGGAGGGGTGGGGTAAGGAAAAAAATAACAGAATGAATCACACAACATTACTCTATGTAAATTTATGATTACACAAATGGTATTGCCTTACGCCATGTACAAACAGAGAAACATCATGTATCCTATTTGTTTACAATAAAATAA
>NW_027632458.1:0-61751 GCF_902686455.1 Sciurus vulgaris | reverse complement strand
CCTACAAACAAAAGTAATTGAGCCATTTCTACTAATCTCAGTGCACCATATCTACACACCTGAGTGAGCCTTCCCAACTCAACTGAAAGGACCATCACACACACTGCTTGTAGCTCTCTAACACACATCATAGAACCATCCTGCACACTTCATAATGTCTACAAAACGTATCTCAGAGGCCACATGCTACCAAATTCAGAGAATTCTCTACACACCTCAGTTTAACCTTCAAACACAACAAAGTGTACCCTCCATACTCATATCTAGAGCAGTTCCTACACACATCAGAGAAGTCCCTACATAACTCAGTGAGTAAAACCATACTTCTTTGCAAGAAGAAACAATATTTGCTTTCAAGCCCTCTATAAATACCTCAAAGAGCCTATATACTCAGCTCACAGAGGTCTCAATATGCACACCTCAGAGAACAATTTTCACTCTCCACCATGGCCTTCCCTATACACCTTAAATACTGAATCTTACTCTGAACCTAACCTTAACCCTAAGTATAAACCTAGGTACTCCCTACATGCCACAGAGTCCTCCCTGATCCTGAAACTGACCATGACTTGACCCTGACCCTAAACCCTAAACCTAGGCCTAACCTAACACTAACTTCATAGTGCTCTTCCTTCTACACCAGTTTTTTCTCTCTACTCATCTTGCCAAACTCTTACTACTCACCTCAAATGACCCTTCAAACAGAGCTCAATGAGTTCTTTCTACAATTTCCAGTGCACACACCCTGTGCAACTCTGTGAGTCATACCAACTCATTCCAGGGGGCCCTCTCACAAACAAAAAGGAGCCCTAGGAAAAGCATCATATAGCCCTCTTACACAATTCATACACACCTCCTTACTCAGCTCAGCAGCTACACACTACCAATCTTAGAGCCCCTCTCTACACATATCATAGTATGCTCCATAAGCATCAATGGAAACCGTCCTTATATCAAGAGCAGTACCTACTTGTGTAGAAAACCTCAGGTAGGCATGCATATATACCTTACTGAGTAAAAATTATATTCCTCTACAAGACCTTTGTACTAACTATACTTCTACACATTGCTCTTTAAACACCTGAGAGAATTTCCACTCACCTTAGAAAGCCTTCACTAGACATATCAGAGAGCTCTTTTCACTCACCTCAAAGGTCTTTCCTATACACTGCAAAAGCCCTACTTATTCAGTCATGTTAGCCCTCCCTCTCATAGCAAGAAGTCCACTGACAAACCTTATAAATCCCCCCTACACCTTTCAGAAGGCCCTCCCTACATACATCAGAGAGACCTCTCTACACAAAGATAACCTGTTTTAACACCCCAGAGAACATTTTCTACACACCAGAAACACATTCCCCTACACATCTAAGTAATCCCACCCTACTCACTTCAAGAGCCCGTCCTACACACCTCAAAGTGTCATCCATACACAGGAGAGGGATGCTTCCTCCACACTGTATTGAGCAACACCCAACCAATTCACATAGCCCTCCATAAACATCCCAGTAAACACTCCCTATAAACACTAGACAGATGTTAATTCAAATCTCAGAATGCCCATGCTACACACCTGAACCAGTGCTACATACACAACACAGATAGATCACACTTCCATCCAAAAACTCTCCCTACTAATCTCTGGGTGCTGCATATACACACTTAGGAGAACCCACATCATTCTCCATTGAAAGCCCTCACATATACTTCAGAGATTTCTTACACTATCCTCAAAATCCCTTCCGTCAAATCACAGTGTGTTCTCCCTACACATATCAGAGAGATTTCACTATTCAGTTCAAGGTGTCCTCCCTCCACAACTGTATCATTTCTACTCAGTCATTAGGTTCACTTACACCCCCATAGATTATTTGGCATGTCTAATAGAAAACTTTCTACACACCAGTGAGAGTCCTCATACACACATCAGAATGCCATCCTTATGATTTAAATGAGCCCTCACTATACACCTCAGAGAACCTACACTACAAAGTTCAAAGAGTCTTCCCTACATATCACATCTCAGCAAGTCTGACCTACACATGACATAGGCCCCCTTCACACTTCATAAGGTCCTCCCTTCTACATCAATTTTGCCTCCCTACTTCTCTTACAAATCTCTCACTACTCAACTAAAAAGGCCCTCCAGAAACAACTCACTGAGTCCTCTCTATTCATCTCAGTCCACATTTTTTATACACCTGAGTGACCCCTCCCAACTCATCTCAGAAGGACCACCCAAAAACATCATAGAGACCTCTGACACATGTCAAAAATCTCTTCTATGGACCCTGTAGAAGTTCCTCTCAACACATCAGAGACTGCAAGCTACCAACCTCACAGTTCTCTCTACACACCTCAAAGTATCCTTCATTCATATCAAATAAAGTCCTTCCTACTTACCTCAACAGCAGTACCTGTTGAGGTAACAGCAGTTACCTCTACACACCTCAGAGAGGCTTTCCTACACACTTCAGCAAGTACAAATTAAATTCCTTTAAAAGCCCTCTTTACTAAATACACTTCATTTCAAGTACTCTAAATCCCTCAGAAGGCGCATCTACACACCTCAGAAAGCCCTCAATACATGCCTAAGGGAGACCTTTCAATTCATAACAAAGGCCATCCCTATGCATTCAAAATACTGACTCCAAACCAGAACCCATCCCTAGCTCTAACTTTAACACTATGTACACCATAAATACCACAGAGAGCCCTTGCTGCCACTGACAGTGAGCATGACCCTGAACTTGACACATTACTGATCCTAATGCTAACCTTAACCTTAACCTCATAGAACCTTCCATTCTACATCAGTGTTTTCTCCCTGCTCATGTCACAGAGCTCTCATGCCTTACCTTAAAAGGCCCACCAAACACTACTCAAAAAGCCCTTTCTACAATTCACGGAACAACCTCCCTATGTACCTCTGTGAGCCCTCCAAGCTCACCTCAGGAAACCCTCCCATACAGCACTAGGATATCTCAAACACATATTGTAGAGTTCTCTTACACATGTCATAGTTCGCTCCCTCCACAGTCACATACTACCAACCTAAAGCACCTCCCAAATAATCTCAGAGTACACTCCTTAGACATCAAAGAAAGCTGGTTCTACTTACCTCACATGCATTTCCTACACACTTCAGAGGGACATCCTTACATATCTGTTTGTACAAATTAGATTTCTTTGCAAGCCAGTTCTACTAATTAAACTTCTTTGCAAGTATACTATAAACACCTTAGAGAGTCTAACTACTGATAACAGAAAGTCCTCAAAATACATCTCATAGAACTCTTTTATTCACCACAGAGGCCTTCCCTATAAATTGCAAATACTAAGCCTGACCCTGAGCTTGACACTAACCCTGATTTAAACCTAAATTTCAGTTCTTCTTACATACCAGGAAGCACTCCCTGACACTGACACTGACCAGGAACCTGAACCTGACCATAAATCCTGACCCTAAGCCTAATATAATAGTGCCTTTCCTCACTTATCACTTTGTTCTCCCTACTCATCTCACAAATCTCTGACAACTTACCTCAAATTGCCCTTGAAACACAATTCAGTTAGCCCTTTCTACACTTTACAGAGCACATACCTTATTCACCTTTGTGAACCCTCTCAACTCCTCTCAGGGGGGCACTCCCACATATGTAAAGGAGCCCCCTGACACACATAATAGTACCCTTCTTACACAGCTCAGAGGACACACCCTACAAATCTCAGAGGGCCCTCTGTGCACACATCTTAGTTTCTTGCTGACACATCAAAGAATACCCTCACTATACTTCTGAAGAACTGTCCCTACACATTTCAGAGAGACATTCTTACAGACCTCAGTGAGTACTCACTATAGTTTTTTGGAAGCCTTCCCTAATCACCTCAGAGAGTCTGTGTACTCACCTCAAGGAACCCTCATAATACACCACAGAGTGTCATTACAATGATTCAGAGAGCCATTTACACACACAACAGAGGACTTCCCATTACAATGCAAATACTGATTTGGATCTTAACACCTACACTGAACTGAACCTTGACACTCTAACTCTAACATTAACCCCTAATTCTGATACTAACTCTAAATATAACCCTGATCCAAGCTCTATACTCAAAAACTAACCTTAAACCTAAGAGTAAACCTTCCTTCTCAGCTCAGAATCATCTCCATACAAAAATAACAGAAGCCTCCCTACACATCTGAGTGCCCTCCAGACACATTGAATAAGGTCCTTATTATTTGTCTCAAGAGAAGTCCCTATATACCTGAAATAGACATATCCCTATACAAATAAGTGATTATATACAATACTCCTTTTCAAGCCCTTCTAAACACCTGAGTGACCCTTTCTATTAACCTCATAAAACCCTCACTACATTCTTCAGAAATCCCTTTTGACTGGCCTTCCATATACACCAAAAATACCCCTAATTATTTAATTCACACTCACACTCATGTCAATTAGCCCTCCTACGAACCTCGTAAAGTCTTCCTACACCCCTCAGAGACTCCTCCCACAATACCTCATAGAGCCCTCCTTACACAATAAAAGGAATACACTTTCACACCTCAGAGAAATTTCCTATATGGCTCAAAAGTACCTCCCTATATATCTAAAGATTTCCTCCCTACTCACATTAAGAACCCTTCTGACACAACTCTAAATCCCATCCATACACACCTTAGAGTCATGCCCTCCACACTTCATTGACAAACCCTAAACAACTCAGAAAGCCCTCCTTATACACCACAGAGAGTAAGCCCTAAAAATGCCAGAGAAATGTTAATTCAAACCTCAGAATGCTCGTGCTACACACCTCAGCAAACCCTACCCACACATCTCAGATAGACCTCAATATTCACCAAAAACTCTCCCTACTCACCTACAAGGGCCTTACATACACACCTGAGACATGTTGGCTACTATCCTAAAAGAAACCTTCCACCACAGGGTATTCTTCTTGCTTATGTAAGACGGATCTGTTTATTTACTTCACAGGGCCCTCAATACACAACTGAGATAGCACTTCTACATGGGCAAAAGCCATTTTTCATATCTCATAGATAGCTTCTGCACTCCTAATGCAGACTTCTCTACACACCTCAGAAAGCCCACACAACAAATCTCAGAGAGCTCTTCCCTTCCTACACACCTCACAGTCACCTTCCTACACATCTCAGAAAGCCCTCCACATTCATATCAATAACACTTGCTACACAACAGAGGACAATCCATTCACATCATAGAAGTCTATACTACACACATCATTTATCAATCCCTACAGAACTCAGAGAGCAGTTGCCAAATAGTACACGCCGCCTCTCTACACTACTTTTACAATTCAGAGGACTCTGTTACACATTCATAGAGCCCTCCTTTCAAATTTGAATTTGTCCTCCTTATTCACGTCAGAATTCTCCAGTTACTCACCTTGGAAATACATGTCTACACCCCGTAGAGAGTATATAACTCTCACCAAAGAGGACATTCCCTAAACATTCCATTCAACTATCCTCTCTACAAATCTCAGAGAGGTTTCTATACAAACCTAAGAATGCCATTTTATCAAACCTCAAATCTCAAAAAAATGCTACCTGTGCATCTCAGGTAGCCTGCACTACTCACCAAAAAGCACTCTATTCACTGCTGAAGGCCAAAATTACAAAACTCAGAGTCCTCTTGATACTCAATTGAGTGTCCTCCCAAAAAACCTCAGAGTTTCCCTATACTGTCTTCAAAGGATCGTCCCATCAAACTTTAGTATGTTCTCCATACTCAAATCAAAGATATCACACAATTCACTTCAGAGAGCCTTCCCTACACCACTGAGACAGCAATTCTACTCAGATATAAAGCCCTCTTACACCCCTCATAGATTCTTCTGCACACCTAATAGGGACCACCCTACACACCCCTAAGAGTCTTCCCTTCACATATCAGTGTGCCATCCCTATGCATTTCAATGAGTCCTCACCAAATGTTTCATGGTACCTACACAACAAAAGCTCAGAGAGCCCTCCCTACTCATCTCAGTGAATCCTACCTACACAACAAAGAGATACTCCACTCCACACCTCATAATGCCTCCCTTTCTTTATGAATTTTTCCTCCATACTCATCTTATAGAGCTCTCTCTTCTTACCTCAAATGGTTCTGTGAGCACACCTCACTATAGTTCTTTCTATTCATTTCAGTAAACACTCTGTACAGACCTGTGTGAGCCCTCTCATCAGCTCACAGTTGGACCACCCACACGTCTAATAGTCTTCTGACGTGTCATAGAGTTCTCCTACACATCTAATAGTGTACTCTACACAGCTCAAAGACCGTGCACTACTAACCTCAAAGAGCCCTCCCTACACACCTTAGAGTATCCTTTATGCACATGAATAAAAGCACTCTCTAATCACCTTAATGCAATCTCTACACATCTCAGAGAGACATCTGTACATACTTCACTGTATACAAACTATACTTGTTTTAAGGCCCCTTTTGATATCTATACTTCTTTGCAAGTCTTCCCTAAATACGTCAAATAGCCTATGTATGCACATCAGAAAGCCTTCAATGAACACCTTAGAGAACACTTTTGAATCACTACATAGGCCTTCTTTGTCCACCACAAACAATGACCCTGATCCTGAACCTAACCTTAGACCTAACCCTAACTCTAACCCCAAGGTCTCCCTACATAAAATAGAAGTCCCTCCCTGATCATGATACTGACCATGATCATGACCTTGACCCTAAACCCTAAACCTAACCACAACCCACACACTAACCTCATAGTTTTCTCCCTTCTACATCAATTTGCCCTCCCTACTCATCTCTCAGAGGTCTCACTTCTTCCCTCAAAAGGCCCTACAAACACAACTCACTGAACCCTTCCTACACATCACAAGCATCTTTCCTCTGCACTACTGTGTGCCCTTCCAACTCACATCAGTGGCACATCCACACAAATTAAATTGTCCTATGACACACAACATGGAATTCTCCTACACAACTCATATAGCCCTCTTTACACAGCTCAGAGGCACATGCTACCAACCTCAGAGGGCACTCCCTACACATCAGAGTGTACCCTCATACAAATCAAGGTAGTCTTCCCTACCCACATCAAAAGCAGTCCATAAACACCTCAGAGAACTATTGCTACACACCTCAGCAAGGCATGTCTATACACCTCACTGGGTACAAAATATATTCCTTTCCAAGCACTCCCTACTATCTATTTTACTTGGCAAGGCTTATTTAAACACAACAGACAGCCTGTCTACCCACCTTAGAAAGTGATTAAAGACATATCTCAAAGAGTCTTTTCAACTTATCTCTGAGTCATTCTTTATACACTGAAAATACTGACCATGACCCTTAACATAACCCTAATACTAACCATAACCATAAACACAAGCCCTCCCTATATACCACAGAAGGCTGTCCCTGACGCTGACACTGAGCAAGATATGGATCCTGACCCAAAACTGTAAGCCACACCCTAACTCTAACACAAAATCTATAGTTCTTTCCCTTCTATATCACTATGTCCTCCCTACTGATCTCACAGTGCTCTCAATACTCACCTCAAAAGGCTGTCTGTAAAGAACTTACTGAGGTTTTTCTACTCAGCAAAGAACACCATCCCTATGCACATCTGTGAACCATTTCAACTCACTTCAGGGGGACCTCCCACACACATCAAGGGGCCTTCCTACAACCATCAATGGGTCCTCCCTACATACCTCAGAGAGACCTCCTATGCAATGAAGACAAGCAAAAGAACCTTTCCTCCACACCTAAAACACACCTCCCTAGACATCTATGTAATCCCTACCTATTTAAATCAAGAACCAACCCTTCATACACACTTAAAAGTGCCATGCATACATACCTTTGGTTATGCTTCCTCAACTCATTTTGAGCAACACCTAAACAATAAAGAAAACCCTCTTCATACACCCCAAAGAGTACTCCTTAGAGATTACAGAGAAATGTTAATTCAAACTTCAGAATGCCTTTGCTAAACCCCTTAGTGAACACTACCTATATATCTCAGATAGACTTCACTACACACCAAAAAGTCGTCCCTAATTACTTGCGAGTATTGTACCTATACAACTCAAAGATCACTTGTGATACTCTATGGATTGGCCTTCCTAAGCAGCATTGATATCACCTCTAGTATCCTCAAAGAACACTCCTATCACACCATAGTGTATTTCCTATTCATATCAAATGGATCTCACTATTAACTTCAAAGGGCCCTTGTACACAAACCAAATAGCACTGCTGCATAGATAAAAAACCTTTACACCTGCAGATATTTATGCTGCACACCTGATACCTCTCAACGCATATCAGAGCATCTGAACTACAAACCTTCGGGGATCTCTGTCCATACTTCAGAGTACCATAACTACACACATTATAGACACCTTTCTATACAACTGAGAAAGCCCTCCCTGCTCACAACAGGTGCCCTTACATCTCAGAGGACCTTCCATACACATTTCAGAAATAATTCCCACACACCTCATTGAGCAATTCCTACACATCTCAGAGAACTGTCACTAAACATGACGCACCACTTTTCTGCACACCTCACAATGCCCTACTTTCAAAATTCAGTGGGTCTGTAACCCACTTCATAGAGCTCTCCTTTACAACGCCATTTAATCCACACAATTTATTTCAGAGGTCACTTATTCACATTAGGGGGGACATTCCTACACAACTCTCAATATTCATCTAAGAGTGCCATCCCTATACACCCCAATCAAGTGTTCTCCCTACAAATCTCAGAGAGATGTCAATACAAACCTTACAATGCCCTTTAAGCAAACCTCAAAAAAAATTCTACCTATATATATATATATATATATATATACTAGATAACTCTCACTACCCCACCAAATACCCTCCCTACTCACCTCCAGACACCGTAAGTACAAACCTCAGATATTTCTTTAAGTGCCCTCCTAAAATGCCTCTGATTCCATCCACTATCCTCAACAAACACACCCATCAAACCCCAGTACGTTCTTCCTACTCATATTAGTTATATTTCACTGTTGCCTTGAGAGGATCCTCCCTGCACAACTGAGATAGCCTTTCTAATAAGTCATAAAGCCTTCCTACACCTCTCATATATACCTCTGCACACCATAACAGGGACCTATCTAGAAACCTCTGAAAACCCTGCCTACACATATCAGAGTTCTGTCCCTATGTATTTCAATGACCACTATTTCACAGCTCAAAGAAACTACACTACAAATCTCACACAGCACACACTTCTTATATTGGGGAGTCCTACCTACACACTGTATAGATCACCCAATAAATATGTCATAGGTCCCTTCATTTCTATGTCATTTTTGTCCTCCATACTTATCTCACATTAAATGGCCTTCTGAATACATCTGAGTCTTTCCTGCTCATCTGAGTATGCATTCCCTATGAACCTGGGTGAACCATCAAAATGCTTCTTAGAGGGCACTCCCACACACATCTAAGAGACCTATGACACACATAACAACCCTGCTACACTCCTCATATAGCCCTCTTTACTCATCTCACAAAACACAAGTCTGAAAACCATTCATACAGCAATTAGAGTACCCTCCATACACATTAAAGAAAGTTTTCCCTACTCAACTCAAGAGCAGTCCCTATATGCCACACAGAGTCGTCTCTACATACCTCAGTGTATACAAACTATACTGCTTTAGAAGCCCTCTCTCCTACCTATACTTCTTCACAAGCCCACTCTAAGCACCAGAAGACCTACTTATGCACTTTTGAGAACCCTCAATACACACCACAGAGAAACCTTTCAACTCACAACAAAGGTTTTTCCTATACACCACAAATGCTAACCCTGATCCTGAATCTAACACTTACCCCTGTCCAACCATAATCCTCAACTCATAGTGCCCTCCCATCCACATCAGTTTGTCATCTCCTCTCAATTCAATGACCTTTTACCCTCACATCAAACAGCCCTCTGGAAACAACACACTGATCTCTTTCTATCATTCATGGAGCTCCATATGTATGTAACTGTAAGCCCTCCCAACTCACCTCATGAGTCCTTCCCAGAAATGTAAAGAGCACTAAGATAAGCATCATAAAATCTTAAATACCTCATCAAGTTCACACTACACAGACCAGAGGACACTCACTACAAATATCAAGGATCCCACCCTATAAACATCAGAGTGCATTGTAGACACATAAAAATGCCTTCACTACTACTCACATTGCAATCTCTACCTACACATTTCACAGAGAAAGCTCACAGAGCTAAGTGAGTACACATCATACTCCTTTTCAAATCCTAAATACACACCTCAGCAAATCCTAACCAAACATCTCAGACTGACCTCATTGCTCACTAAAGAGCCCTCCCTATTTACTTCCAAAAGCTATACCTAGACACTTGAGAGTTCCCATGATTCCTTTTTGACTGGCCTCCCTAAACTCCACAGAGATTCCCTCTACTATCCTCAAAGAAACTCCCATCACAACTCCTTGTTCTTAATCATATCATAGGCACCTCTGTGAGCCTTTCCAACTAACAACAGTGGGCCCTTCCACATACATAAAGGAGCCCTCCCACACCCTTCAGAAGGCCCTTTATACAAGCCTTAGAGAGACCTCACTACACAATAAAAAGAAGCCACTTTTCTACTTCAGAGAACCTTCCCTACTCACCATAAACTCACTTCCCTATACATCTAAGTAATCCCTCCCTAATGAAATCAAGAGACCTTCTTACACACTTGAAAGTGTTTTGCTGTACATTCTCACATTAGGGACACTTACTCCACACTTCTTTGAGAAACAACCAAACAATTCAGAAAGTCCTCCTTATCCTCCAAGCCAAATGATAAATTAATTCCCTTATGGGATTAACTGAGTGGCAACTGAAAGGAGGAAAGGTGTTACTGGAGGAGTTGTTTCATTGGAGGCATATGTGTGTGGTATATATTGTGTATCTGGTGAGTGAGTGTCTCTGCTTCATACATATTAGCCATTTCCCTGCATCACACACTTCTGCCATGATATTTAACCTCATCTCAATGCCCAAAGAATGGGCCAGGTTTCCATGGACTGAGATCTCTGAAACTGTGAACTCTCCAATAAAATTTTCCTCCTTTATAATTGGTCTGATCAAGCCTTTTAGTCACAACAGAGAAAAAACTGACATAAACACAACCATAGCCCTTTCCATAGGAAAGAGCCCTCCCTATTTACTTCCAAAGGCTATACCTAGACACCTGAGAGTTCCCATGATTCCTTTTTGACAGGCCTTCCTAAACACCACAGAGATTCCCTCTACTATCCTGAAAGAAAACTCCCATCACAACTCCTTGTTCTTACTCATATCATAGGCACCTCTGAGAGCCTTTCCAACTAAAAAGAGTGGGCCCTCCAACATGCTTAAAGGAGTTTTGTACTTTTACATGAAGTACAAAGAAAGTACACTGAAAATACATTATACAAAGGTTAATGTACATGCTCCAAAGTTAATGTTTGTGACTATGTGTATATACACTGGATCAGAATGTTTCTGGCATTGACTAACCACAACATAGTTAATTTCCAGCATTGAATACACAATAAAAACAACATTTGCAGCATTCTCATAACATATTCTTCCAGTTTTCTAAGCAAGGGAGTCTTGGTAAAGCCATTTTGAGATTGAACCAACAGAGAGACAGAATTTTAGTAGTAAAGTTTATAAATTCTAACAGTTGTGCTTGTCTAACTGAACTATCACTCTTCCTATGCAGATCTCTAAGGACAGACACATAATAATACCTTTCTTTGGATCCTGTATTTCCCATATTTTATAAGTGACTCTGACTCACTCCTCTGACCTCCTTACCTTCGAGGATTTTTTGACTTACAAGGTGTACCTCTGGGAGTGTCCCCTATATTAATGGGTGAAGAAAGTTACCCTATGTCTGGATCTATGTGGGCCACCAACTGTCTTAACCATCACAACCATACTCCTAGGTCCAGTCAGGGGCAAAGGGGAATTGGAAAATATTCACAGACACATACCTTAAAGATTAAGCTGGGATCAGGTGGAGCTCTGCTCTCTGATGAAGATGCAGATCTAAAGAGTTATGCCAGCAATCTTTATTTATATATGTCTCATTATCAGATTAAAGACTATGCAACCATTATTCTTTGTATTCAAAAAAGTTACAGAAACTAGCACATCGTATGTTGCTTTTCTGTAGTTGCAGACTATAGTTGAAAAGTGCAATGTTAGGAGATTTCTGTAGCTCTCAAGAAAGTCCATTGTTAAAAATTATTATAGAGTAGGAAGAAACTGGGAAAGTGAAGCTAGTAAAACATTGTGGTTGTCTAGCATAAGAATTCCTTCCTTCCCAGGAGCTGTGTGCCTGAGATCAAGGTCAGAGCTGATAGGGCTCTTGCAGACAGCCTGCTCATAAAGGGCATTGACACAGTAGCTAAGCATCCTCTGCCCTTTCACAGAAACATTCCAAAGCACCAGGTATGCCACAGCCATGAGGTCATCTAAGACCCACAGTCTCAACCACTGTTCTCCCATTCTCTATTACCACTCTCCACACTCTGGTTCACAGAAGACAGGGAATATCAGGAGATATCCCTAGTCTTCCCTCTGCTCATAGATTGGATGCAACGTTTCTCTGGAAACACCTCCCCAAATATTAAGGAACAGATATTGATGAATATTCCCAGAAGAGTAGATATCAAAGAATATACCCCAATGGGTTGTTATCAATGAATCTACATTGACAAATCCATACTGACAAATCAATATTGATGACTCTACCCCTATAAGTTGATATCTTCAAATCTCCACCAAAGAGTCAATATCAACAAATATACCCAGGCACATCAATGTCAACCAATGTACATGGACTAGTCAATATTGATGAATTTACATCATCAATTTATTTCAACAAATCAATATTGATGGATCTACCCAGTTTAATTGATATCAGAGAATCTACCATGACTGGTTGATAATGACGAATCTACCCCAATGGGTTGATATCAACAAAACTATACAGAATTGTGGATACCAAGAATCAATCATGGCAAGTCAATATTGATGAATGTACCATGTTGAGTCAATATTGACAAATCTACATTGATGAATCAATATCAATCCATCATTATCAACTAATCTTCCCACTGAGTTGATATCAACAAATAAACCCAAGTCAATATCAATGAATCTACATCAATGTGTCAATACCAACAAATAAACCCCATTTTGTCAATATTGTTCAATCTACCTCAATGTGTTGATATCAACAAATCTACACCAGTGAGTAGATATTAATGAATCTAACCCAAAGCCAAATTTTGACAAATCTACACAGGTGAGTAGATATTGGCAAACCTTCCCTACTAAGTCAGTATTTACATATTGACATATCTACGTTGAAGAGTTGATATCAGAATATCAATATCAAACAATATACCCCAACAACTTGATATCAAAAAATCTACAACAATGAATCGATATTGATGAATGTATGCCTATGGGTCAATATTAACAAATCTATGCTGAATGGTTCACATAGATGTTTCTTCACTAAAATGTCAATGTTGATGAATCTAAACCTTTGAGTCAATATTGATGAATCTGTACTGACAGGTAGATATAAATGAATCTGCATCTTTAAGGTGACATTGATGAATTTACACCTTCAAGTCAATATCAATAAATCTAGACCAATGGGTTGATATTAAAGAATCTACACTGATATGTTGATATTGTCAAATCTACCCCAATGGGTAGCTATGGAAAAATCTACACCAATGATTCAATATTGATTTATCTACACCAAAAAGTCAATATCAACAAATCTACCCTTAGGTCAGTAACAATGAATCCATCCAGAAGAGTTGATATTGTTGAATATATCCTGATGGTTCAATATACATGAAGGTACATCTAAGACTCAATACTGTCAAATCAATATCTGATCATCAACACAGATGGTTCAATATCAACAAATCTACACTGATGAGTCAATATAGATGAATCAACATACACAGGTCAATGTCAATGAATCTACCCCATCAAGTTGATATTGATGAATCTAACCCAATGGATTGATATGGATGGATCTACACTGAAGAGTTAATATCAATGAATCTGCTCCAATTGGTTGATATCAAATAATCTACACCAATGAATCAACACCTATGATTGACATCAGTAAATATATCCCAATAAGTTGATATTGACTGTTCTAACACAATGGGGTGGTGTGGAGGAATCTACACAGACAAGTCAATAACAATGAATATGTACCAAAGAGTCAATATTGGCATGTATACTTCGAAGGGTCAATACAGATGAATCTACCATGATGGATTGATATTGATGATTGTACACCAATGGGTCAATATTGATGATGTACACTGACAAGTTGATATCCACAAATCTACCCAACAGGTTGGCATCAATTAATCTACATCATATCATTGATAATGACAAATCAATAATGAACAATCTACTGCAACAAGTCAATATTTATGAAGCTACATGCTTGTATCAATATTGACAAATCTACCCCATTGTGTTGTTATGAACAAATATAACCCAATGGGTGAATATTGACCAAACTACATTGATGGGTTGATGTTGACAATTGTGCCTAGACAGGTCAATATTGATGAATCTACTCCATAGGTTTAATTTCAGCAAATCAACACAAATGGGTTGATATCTATAAATCTACACTGAAGAATCAATATCAACAAATATACCTTGATGAGTTGATATTTTTGCATCTACACTGATGAATCAATAATGAATCAATACATCAATGGATCAATATCAACACATCAATATCAATGAATCTACCCAACAAGTTGATATTAATGAATCTACACTGATGTGTTGATATGGACAAATCTACCCTTACAGTTTGATATTAACAAATCTACCCCTATGGGTCCATATCAATAAACCTGTGCCATCAAGTCGATATTGATGTATCAACCCAATTGGTCAAAATTGATGACTCTATCCCAGTGAATTAATTTTGACAAATCTAACAAATCAAACCAATTGAATCAATATTGATAAATCTAACCCATCAAGTTGGTATCAACAAATCTATCTCCATTGGTTGATATAGATGAATCTATCCAACAGAGTACATTTCTGTACAGAGTAGTGACAGTGATTGAGATTGGGGTTATCTGGTGACCTCATAACTGTAGCATGACTGGTGCCTGGGAATTTTCCTGTGCAAGGGCACAGGATGTTTAACTGCTGTGGTAAAACTCTGCATGAGGAGGCTCTGTGCAAGAGTCCTTTCAGCTCTAACCTTGATCTCAGTCACAAATTTTCTGGGAATAGATGAACTCTTATGCTAGGTAATTACAATGTTTCACTAGTTCCATTACTCCTTCTACTACACCAATGAATTGATATGGATGAATGTATCCTGATGATTAAATATTAATGAATATTACCTGGTGATAGATATTACCAAATCCACACCAATGGGTTGATATTGATGAGTACACTCAGAAAAGTTGATATTGAAAAATCTACATTTTCAGGTCAATATCAAGGAATCTGAATTGACAAATCAATATTGACATATGAACATCAACAAATCTACCATGACTGATTAATATTGATGAATCTACCCCTAAGGTTTGATATCAATTAATCTAAACCAACAAGTAGATATTAATGAATCTACACTGATGATTGATATTGATCAATCTACTCCCATGGGTTGATATTGATGAATCTACAATGATGAGCAGATATCAATGAATCAACACCAATGAGTAGATATCACCAAATCTACCCCATTGAGTCAATATCAACAAACACACACTGACATGGCAATGTCAGTGTGAATCTCCCCCTATGGTTGATATCAACAAATCAACACTGACAAGTCAATATTGACAAATCTACCCTGTTGAGTTGATATTGATGAATATACCCAATTGAATCTATATCGACTGATCTACACTGAAGAGTTGACATTGATGAATCCATGCCTTCAAGTCAGTATCCACTAATCTATACTGATGGGTTGATATCAATGAATCTACCATTGATTTGACATCTATAAATCTACACTGGGTGATTGCTATTGATGAATTTACACTGATGAGTCAATATCAAGGAATCAATCTGAGGAATCAATATTCATGAGTCAACACCATCAATTTGATATCAACAAATCTATATCATATTGTCAATATCAAAGAATCTACACCAATGGGTCAATATTAACAAATCTACACTGATAGTTTGATATCAGTGAATGTACATCAATGAATCAATGTTGATGCATCAATATTGATGAGTCATTGTGTATAAATCTACACCAGTCTATATTGACATATCAATATCAACATATCTACACTGAAGAGTTGATATCAACAAATCTAGCCAGTCCAGTCAATATCAATCTGCCCTGATGGATCAATGTTGAGGAATCTCTCTCCAAGCGTCAATATTGACAAATCTACCCTGAAAAGTCAGTGTAGATGAATCTACACTGATGAATAAATATTGGTGAATCTAATCTTTGAGTCAAATTTGATGAGTCTACAGTGATGTATCAAAACAGATGAATCTACACCAATTAATGTACATAGGTAATTCAATATTGATGGCTTCACCCCATAAATTCTATATCAATGAACCTATATCATCAAATCAATAGACTCATCAATATCAAAGAATCTACACTGAAGTGTCACAATTAATGAGTCTATGCTAATGAGCCAATTTTGATGAATCTACACAGATGGGTTGACATTGATGTATCTAATGAGAAGAGTCAATATTGAGCATTCTATCTCAAGGCATTGATATATACTAATCTACCCTGACAAGTCTATTTTGATGCATCTACACCAAAGGGTTCCCAACAAGTCTAATCCCATTGGTTGATATAGAGAAATCTACCCCAATGAGTACATTTTGACAAATTGAACCAGTTAAGTTAATATTGATAAATCTAATCAGAGAGTTGATATTAATGAATCTAACCAATAGAGTTGCACTGCACGCAATAAATTTTCCTCTTAGTACTGCTTTCATAGTGCCTCAGAGATTTTGATATGTTGTATTGTCATTCTCATTTACACCTAATAATTTTTTAATCTGGTCCCTTATATTTTCTGTTTTCCATGCTACATTAAGTAGCATATTATTTGGTCTCCAGGTGTTGGGATATTTTCTGTTTTTTATTTTGTCATTGATTTGTAATTTCATTCCATTATGATCTGATGGAACACAAGGTAGTATTTCTATTTTCCAGATTTACTAAGGACTGTTTTGTGGCATAATATATGTTATATTTTACAGAAAGATCCATGTGCTGCTAAGAATAAAGTGTATTTGCTCATTGATGGATGAAATATTCTATATGTATGTGTTAGTTTAAGTTATTGATTGTGTAATTGAGTTGCATGCAGGGATACAATAACAGAGAAGTAACACAATAATAGCCAGCATAGTTATAGAATTTTGGGTAAGTCTGGGAAACAGAGCTGTAACCAAGTTTTTTGGAGTACATTGTAAACACATCTGTGCTAGCATTTGTTGAGCAGTTGTTAAATTTTTTTATATTCCTCCAAGTCACTAGATGATTAGAAGTCAGAGGGTCTCTTGGACCTCTTGTTCTTATCAGAGGTTCCTCCGTTGAATCAGGATCTTCTTCAGTCAGGGTCAAATGCAATTTTGGAATCAGAATATGAAGTCCTTGATGACAACTCAGGAAGATTGTCAAGTCTCACACATCTGGCAGGAATCCAGAGAGGACCTGTAGGAGTAAGAACAGTAGTATATCCCCTCCCCCAATTAATCAAAGGTGCAGGGTCCCACCATATCAGGTCTGGTGGAACTCAGTATTTTACATAAATCTTTGGTAGTGGATCCTGAGGTGCAAGTGCCTGTCCAAGGCAGAGAATCAGAGATGTGTATTATCTTCAAAATGTACATTAAGAGCGCTTACTGAGAAGAAGGAAATATTGAGAGCATTATTAACATGAGCAAGGTTAGGTCCCCCTTTTTGTTCTCCCAGATGTGTCACCTTTATTCAACTTGCAAGTTACACACAGAAATGTAAACAATTGCACACAATTTTTCTCTTTTACATACATAGAATCACACTATTATAGTATTTTGTAACTTGATTTTCCCTTTGAATGATATATCAATTTTTTGTATTAACTATTCTTACACTGTACAATTTTAATGATTACACAGTAAACCACTATGTAGTGGTATTATAATAATATTTGGCCAGTCACTTATTGGTCTATTTGGGTTTCCAATTTATTATTATATAAATATGCTGCACTAAATATTCTGGTAGCTGACTCATGTGCAACTATAATTTTTTTTCTTTATTATCAGCTATTGTAAATATTAAGATAACAGATTAGATTACCAAGTACAAAATCAACATATAAAAATTGGTAGCTTACATATATTCAAACAATATTTAGGAAGATTTAATGGAAGAAAATTTTCATATATAACAGTAATAAAATATATATTAATATGTTTGTCAATAAAAATGTGAGACCTATTAAAATTAAAATTAAAATACCACTGAAGCCAAAAAAATAGGCTTTCTACAAATAGAAGGGTCATATTATTTTATAAATTAAATTTTAAATTTAACAAAACCTCAATGAAAGTTTCACACTTTTACACTGTATCACCTGATGATAAATTTAGTGAAAAAAATAAATATAGAAATGGTACCAGCACTAAAACAGAGTAAGGCATTTTTTTAAAGTTTAAATAATTTAAAAGTATCAAACTGGTCTACTAGCAAAACAGAATGCCCTGAAGTAAGTACACTCAGATACACATAGAAATTGACTATATAAGAGGACATCATCTCAAATCACTGGGAAAAAGAAGTATTCAATAAATGTTATAGGGATAAATAAAGTAATATCCCTGCCTCACTTTATATACTATGATAAATTCCAGATATACAATATAATTTTTAAATAACACAACCATTAAATGATAAGAAAACTTAAATTTTTTTTCTATACATATCTGTAGTTAGTAAGAACTGTCTATTGCATGAGCCAAAATCCACATGTCATAAATTATTTCACTGTTACATAAAAATCAATATTTATGGAAATAAGCATCATAAAAATCTTTTCAGAAAGACAACTAAGGGAGTTATTTACAGTTCATATCACAAAGGGCTATTCTTCCTAACCTAATATATTGATTGACAAAATCATAACAATTTTGAGGCAGAAAATTTTGATAGATGAGTTTAAGTCATTAGCATTCAGGGTTATTATTAAGATATGATTTGTATTCCCATTCATTGTGGCTTATTTTTGGTTTTTAAGTTGACTTGGTTTCTCCCTTGACTGACTTTTCCTTTAGGGTAGTTCTTCCCTTTGCTGACCTACATTGTTGTTTTTCATTTCCTCCTCATGGAATATCTTGCTGAGAATATTCTGTAGTGCAGGCTTTCTATTTGTAAATACTTTTAACTTCTGTTTATCATGGAAGGATTTTATTTTTTTCTTCAAATCTGAAAGTTTTGCTGGGTATAAGATTCTTGGTTGGCAACCATGGTCTTTAAGAGCTTGAAATCCATTGTTCGCAGCTCTTTTAGCTTTTAAGGTCTGGACTGAGAAATCTGCTGATATCCATGTTGGTTTCCCCCTACATGTAATTTGATTCCTTACTCTCAAAGTCTTTAAAATTCTATCTTTATTTTGGATGTTAGGCATTTTCATTATAATGTTCCGTGGTGTGGATCTGTTGTAATTTTGAAAGCCTCTTGTAGTTGATCTTCCATTTCATTCTTCAGGTTTGGAAAGTTTTCAGATATTATTTCATTGAATAGTTTGTTCATTTCTTTGGTTTATATTTCTGTGCCTTCCTCAATTCCAATAATTCTTAAATTTGGTCTTTTAAAGATATTCCATAGACTTGGATGTTCCATTCACAGTTTCTTACCATCTTTTCTGTTTGGTCAACATTATTTTCAAAATGAACTTTTTGTCTGAGGTTCTGTCTTCCAAGTGATCTAGTCTGTTGGTGATGCTTTCATTTGAGGTTTTTATTTGATTTATTGTTTTCCTCATTTCAAGAATTTCTGTTTGGTTTGTTTTTAGAATATCTATCTCTTTGTTGAACTGATCTTTTACCTCCTGCAGTTGCTCTTTCAACTGTTGGTTGGAGTGATTGTTCATTGCCCACATTTGCTTTCTTATCTCATCCTTTGCCTCACAAATCATTTAATTAAGTCTAGTTTGAACTCCTTCTCTGAAATTTCTTCTACTATTCTGTCATTGGATTCCATCAATATAGAATCTTGGTTTGTTTGGAATACTTTCTTCCCTTGTTTTTTCATATTGGTCATGTATCTTCCTCTCTAGCAGTGCAGATTTGGGGTATAGCACTTTTCCCCCTGTAGACTTATAGTGATCGTGTAGTTTTCCAAAACCTCTTCTTTAAGGGGGAAATCAATGTTAGCAGCACCCAGTACAGAAAATATTTAACACTATACCAAATATTCCCTATGAAGACATTAACAGTGTTATAATAAACAAAGGATGAGTTTGATTATTATCTACAATATGTCAAAAAGATTTGCAATGATATCTGCAATTTCCAATGGTGGACAAAGTGGATGGGGAGGGGTATAGGATGTAACTGTTAATGGTATAAATTAGAGTATATAGAAGTATTAGACCATAGGAAGAGTGAAAATGGAATTAAAAGAAGTTGGATATTAGCATGAGAAAAGGAAGAAAGAGACTCTGAGGAAATAGGTAAACAAAAGAAAATAGAGTGAGAAAATTTAAGAAATAAATACTTGAAAATGTTTAAAAGGACACAAAAAATCTAAACTATAATAATCATATACTATTCACACCTCTCAGTCTTCAGTAGCCTGATGAATGAGAGGTACCTGACAATGAGCTTCCAGTCTCCAACAGCTGTCTCAGGGTGGTAATACTCCACCTAAAGATGGTGGCTTTCTCTTCCAGGATAATCCAAGATGGCTACACTGGCCTCCAAATGTGTTGTTAAATGGAGAGCTGCAGCGAAGGGTGTAGGTGCCAAGTTTCAGTGGGATAGTTAGTCAGGTCCTGGAGGCATGGTGTGTTCAGTATGGCTGGGGGTCATGTAGGTCCTATTTCTTATATCAAAATGGTGGCAGCCACATGTAACAAAACCTGTGAGTACTGTGATATGGACTTCCAGGCAACAGTGGTCAGCAGACAATCCATAGGCAGACTGCAGGCAGACCATAGGGTAACAATGGATGATTGGCAGGTGGACATCAGGAGGTGGGTGATGGGTAGGTGAATGGCAGGCAAGAGCCTGGCAAACAGGCAAATGGTGGATGATAGGCAGCAGTCAGTGGGCAATCTACACTCAAAAGTAGGCAATATGCTGGCAGATGGTAGGTGATAACAGTGGACAAATGGGGCTAACAGCAGGAATCAATGAGCAACAGAGACTTCCTCACAGAGAAAGAGATTTTTATCTTCTTGAATCCTGAGTTATGGAACAAAAAGGAATGCAACCTCCCTCTAGTCCACCATCTTGGATCTCTCACAAGTCAATATTGATGAATCTATACCATCGAGTCAATTTTGAAAAATCTAACCATTCAAGTTGATATTGACAAATCTACCCAAATGGGTTGATAATGACAAATCTATCCCAAAGAGTCAATTTTGACATATTTGTATCAAAGAATAAATATGGACTTATCAATATTAAACAATATTTCCTGACAAGGCAGTATTGAAGAATCTACACTGATGAGTGGATATTGACAAATCTACCCAATGTGTGGATATTGACAAATGTATCCCAACCAGTCAATATTGATGAATCTCCCACTACAGGTCAACATCATTTAATCTACAACTTTGAGTCAATATCAATGAATCTACACTGATGCATCAATATTGATGAATCTACACCTTTATGTAATATTGATGAGTCTACACCATTGAGTCGATATCTATGAATCTATCCCTGTGTGTCAATATCAATGAATCTTCACTGATGAGTTAATGTTGATGAATCTTCATCAATGAGTCAATATTGACATATCAAAATTGATATACCTACAATGCCAAATTCATATTGATGAATTTACCCAATCAAGTTGATATTGCCAAATCTACCTGGTAGGTTATTATGGATAAATCTACACTGATGAGCCAATATCAACAAATGAACACAAGAGTTGAATTTGACAAATTTACCATGACTGGTCCATATTAATGAGTAAACACCTATGGATCAATGTCAATGAATCTATCTCATCAAGTCAATATTGATGAATCTACCCCAATGGGTCAGTATCAACAAATCAACCCTGATGGGTCAATATCAGTGAATTGAAACCAATTGCTTGATATTGATGAATCTACCAACATGTCAGTATTGATGAATCTATACCAGCAAATTGATATGGTGAATCTACTCTGTTGAGTTGATATCAACCAATCTAATATGAAGAATTTATATTGACAAACTGATATCAAATAATCAAACCTGATGTGTCAATACTGACAAATCTACACAGATTAACTGATATCAATGAATACCCAGACAGGTTGATATTAACTAATGTACCCAGATCGGTCAATATCAATGAATCTACATTGTCAAATAGTTTTCAAAAAGTTGATATTGGTGAATCTACTCCAGTGGGTCAATATAAATGAAACTACTTGGATGGGTCCGTATCAATGCATCTAACTGCACCAGTTGATATCAACGTATCTACATCGATGATTTGATTCCAACAAATCAGTACTGATAAATCTACACTGACTAGTTGATATTCATGAATCTACATAGATGAGTCAACATCAATGATTATATCCAGTTTAGTCAATAGCAGAGAATTCACAATGACTGCTTGATATTGACAAATCTACATGAACTTGTGAATATTGGAGAATCTACCATGGCCACTTAATATTGGCAAATGTATACAGTTGAGTTGGAATTGACAAATTTATATTGATAAATTGATATCAAAACATTAAAATTGATGAACCTTTACAAGTGGATATATACCCTGTCAAGTAGATATTGACAAATCTACCTCAACATATCAATATCATCAAATCTACACTTGCTAGTAGATATCAAGGACTATAACCCAAGAAGTCATAATTGATGAATCTACACTGATGAGTTGATGTCAATGTAAGTATGCAGATGGGAAGATATTGACAAATCTACCCCATCAATATTGACATATCTACAGTGAAGAATTGATATTAACAAATCAACATCAGGCAATCTACCCTGATGAGTAGATAATGATGAATCTATATCTTCAATATTATATGAATGAATTTACATATTTGAGTCAATACTGACAAATCTAGACCAATGTTTCGACACTGAAGAGTCAACAATGATGAGTCAAAGTTGATGGATATGCCCAGTTGAATCAATTTCAATGAATCTATCCTGATGAGTTGATTTGAATATATCTACACCAAATATTCAATATCAACAAATCTACAACAAAGAGTCAATATCAGCAAATCTACCCCACAGGTCGGTATTGACAAATCTTCTTGGCAGAGTCAGTATTGATGGATGAATCCCAAGTGTTTGGTACTGATGAAACTATATCTACTAATTGATACTGAAAATTCACATCTGATGAATCAACCCTGAAAGTTCAATATCAATGAATCTACACCAATGAATTGATATGGATGAGTCAACACCTATGGGTTAATGTCAGTCTACCCCATCCAGTTGATATCAACAAATCTAACCCACTGAATTGATATGGACAAATTACACTGAAGAGTCAGTATTGTTTACTCTACCCTGACAGGTTGATATCAAAGGATCAAAGAATCATCAATATCAATGAATCAACACCTACAGTTTATATTGATGTATATACCTCATCAAGTCATAATCAATGAATCTACCCCTGTGGGCTGACATTGATGAATCTATGTTGATTGGTTAATATCAATGAATCTACATCAACAGGTTAATATTGAATGGATCCTGAAAAGTTGATATCTATGAATCTCCACTCATGAATAGATATTGACAAATTGTCCTAGTTGATCTGATATAATCAATTCTACCATGATGGGTTGATGTTGATAAATCTACACCACTGAGTTGATATTGATGAATCTACCATGATGAAACAACATTGACTAATCTGCACCATCAAGTGAATATTGACAAATCTATATTGACAATCTGATATCAACACAGCAATATCAAGGAATCTAACCTGAAGTGTCAATATTGATCAATCTACACTGACAAGACAATTTTGAAAAATCTACACCAAGGGGTCAATATTGATAAATCCAACAACCAGAGTTGATATTGAAGAATCTACTCTGATGTGTCAATATTGACCGATCTGCATTGACAGGTTGATAATGATGCATCTACCATGATGGGTGGACATTGACAAATCTACACTGGCAAGTGGATATTAATGAATCTGTACAGAAGGTTCAATATAGATAAGTCTATCTCAAAAGATGGTTATCAATGAATATTTTTTGATAGGTCTATATCTGTGAATCTGCCCTAATGTGTCAATATTGATTAATGTATCCCTATGGGTCAATATCTAGTAATCTACCCCTTCAGGTCAATATTGAAGAATCTACCATATGTCAATATCAATGAATCTACCCTGATAGATTTATTTATTTATTTATTTTTTATATTTTATTGTAAACAAATGGGATACATGTTGCCTCTCTGTACATGGCGCAAAGGCATACCATTTGTGTAATCATAAATCCACATACAATAATGTTGTTTGATTCATTCTGTTATTTTTTCCCCTTCCCCCCACCCCTCCCACCCCTCTTTACCCTCTATACAGTACTTTCTTCCTCCATACTTGCCCCCCTCCCTAACACTAACTCTAACCCTAACACTAACCCTTCCCTCCCCCCCATTATGTGTCATCCTCCACTTATTAGCGATATCATTCGTCCCTTGTCTTTTTGAGATTGGCTTATCTCACTTAGCATGATATTCTCCAATTTCATCCATTTGCCTGCAAATGCCATAATTTTGTCATTCTTTATGGCTGAGTAATATTCCATTGTGTATATATACCACAGTTTCTTTATCCACTCGTCAATTGAAGGGCATCTAGGTTGGTTCCATAGTCTGGCTACTGTGAATTGAGCAGCTATGAACATTGATGTGGCTGTATCTCTGTAGTATGCTGATTTTAGATCCTTTGGGTATAGGCCAAGGAGTGGGATAGCTGGGTCAAATGGAGGGTCCATTCCAAGTTTTCTAAGGAATCTCCACACTGCTTTCCAGAGTGGCTGCACTAATTTGCAGCCCCACCAGCAATGCATGAGTGTACCTTTCTCCCCACATCCTCGCCAACACCTGTTGCTTGTATTTTTGATAATCGCCATTCTAATTGGGGTGAGATGGAATCTTAGGGTGGTTTTGATTTGCATTTCTCTTATTACTAGAGATGTTGAACATTTTTCATATGTTTATTGATTGCTTGTACATCTTCTTCTGTGAAGTGTCTGTTCATTTCCTTAGCCCATTTTTTGATTGGATTATTTGCATTCTTGGTGTAGAGTTTTTTGAGTTCTTTATACATTCTGGAGATTAGTGCTCTATCTGAAGTATGATTGGCAAAGATATTCTCCCACTCTGTAGGCTCTTTCTTCACATTACTGATAGTTTTCTTTGCTGAGAGAAAGCTTTTTAGTTTGAATCTATCCAAGTTATTGATTCCTGCTTTTATTTCTTGTGCTATGGGAGTCCTGTTGAGGAAGTCTGGTCCTAGGCCGACATGTTGAAGATCGGGACCTACTTTTTCTTCTATAATCTGCAGAGTCTCTGGTCTGATTAAAAGGTCCTTAATCCATTTTGAGTTGAGTTTTGTGCAGGGTGAGAGATATGGGTTTAGTTTCATTCTGTTGCATATGGATTTCCAATTCTCCCAGCACCATTTGTTGAAGAGGCTATCTTTTCTCCATTGCATATTTTTGGTGCCTTTGTCTAGTATTAGAAAGTTATATTTATTTGGGTTTGTGTTCGTGTCCTCTATTCTGTACCATTGATCTACCTGTCTATTTTGGTACCAGTACCATGCCGTCTTTGTTACTATTGCTTTGTAATAAAGTTGAAGTTCGGGTATTGCGATACCCCCTGCTTCATTTTTCCTGCGAAGGATTGCTTTAGCTATTCTGGGTTTCTTATTCTTCCAGATGAATTTCATGATTGCTTGCTCTATTTCTGTAAGGTACGTCATTGGGATTTTAATTGTGATTGCATTGAATCTGTATAGCACTTTTGGTAGTATGGCCATTTTGACAATATTAATTCGGCCTATCCAAGAACATGGGAGATCTTTCCATCTTCTAAGGTTTTCTTCGATTTCTTTCTTTAGTGTTCTGTAGTTCTCATTGTAGAGGTCTTTTACCTCTTTTGTGAGATTGATTCCCAAGTATTTTATTTTTTTCGATGCTATGGTGAATGGGGTAGTTTTCATA
This sequence comes from Sciurus vulgaris, assembly GCF_902686455.1. Lineage (NCBI taxonomy): Eukaryota > Metazoa > Chordata > Mammalia > Rodentia > Sciuridae > Sciurus > Sciurus vulgaris. Next base: position 35,172 of record NW_027632458.1, on the reverse strand, counting down.
ATTTCTCTTTCTGAGGATTCCTCACTTATGTATAAAAATGCATTGGATTTATGAGCATTGATCTTGTAACCTGCCACTTTACTGAATTCACTTATGAGTTCTAACAGTTTTCTGGTGGAATTTCCTGGTTCCTCTAAGTATATAATCATATCATCTGCAAATAGGGATAGTTTGAGTTCTTCTTTTCCTATTCGTATTCCTTTAAATTCCTTGGTCTGTCTAATTGCTCTGGCTAGAGTCTCAAAAACGATATTGAATAGGAGTGGTGAAAGAGGGCATCCCTGTCTTGTTCCAGTTTTTAGGGGGAATGCTTTCAGTTTTTCACCGTTAAGAATGATATTAGCCATGGGCTTAGCATAGATGGCCTTTACAATGTTAAGGAATGTTCCCACTATCCCTATTTTTTCTAGTGTTTTGAACATGAAGGGGTGTTGTATTTTGTCAAATGCTTTTTCTGCATCTATTGAAATAATCATGTGGTTCTTGACTTTAAGTCTATTGATATGGTGAATTACATTTATTGATTTCCGGATGTTGAACCAACCTTGCATCCCTGGGATAAAACCCACTTGATCGTGGTGCACTATCTTTTTAATATATTTTTGTATGCGATTTGCTAAAATTTTATTGAGAATTTTTGCGTCAATGTTCATTAATGATATCGGTCTGAAATTTTCTTTCCTCGATTTATCTCTGTCTGGCTTGGGTATCAGGGTAATATTGGTTTCATAGAATGAGTTTGGGAGGGTACCCTCCTCTTCTATTTCATGGAATACTTTGAGAATTATTGGAATGAGCTCTTCTTTAAAGATTTTGTAGAACTCGGCTGAGAACCCATCTGGTCCTGGACTTTACTTTGTTGGTAGGCTTTTGATGACCTCTTCTACTTCATTACTTGAAATTGATCTATTTAAATTTTGTATGTCCTCCTCGTTCAATTTAGGCAATTCATATGTCTCTAGAAACCTGTTGATGTCTTCGAAATTTTCTATTTGGTTAGAATATAGATTTTCAAAATAGCTTCTAATTATGTTTTGTATTTCAATCGTGTCTGTTGTGATATTTCCTTGTTCATTCCGAATTTTGGTGATTTGGGTTTTCTCTCGTCTTCACTTTGTTAGAGTGGCTAAGGGTTTATCAATTTTGTTTATTTTTTCAAAGAACCAACTATTTATTTTGTCAATTTTTTGTATAGTTTCTTTTGTTTCAATTTCATTGATTTCAGCTCTGAGTTTAACTATTTCCTGTCTTCTACTACTTTTGGTGTTGGTCTGTTCTTCTTTTTCTAGGGCTTTGAGCTGAAGTGTTAGGATGTTTATTTGTTGATTTTTACTTCTTTTATTGAATGCGCTCCATGAAATAAATTTTCCTCTAAGTACTACTTTCATAGTGTCCCAAAGATTTTGATATGATGTTTCTTTGTTCTCATTTACCTCTAGGAATTTTTTAATTTCCTTCCTAATATCTTCTGTTATCCATTCATCATGTAATAGCATATTGTTTAATCTCCAGGTGTTGGAGTAGCTTCTGTTTTTTACTCTTTCATTTATTTCTAACTTCAAACCATTATGATCTGATAGAATACAAGGTAGTGTCTCTATCTTCTTGTATTTGCTTACATTAGCTTTGTGGCATAATATATGGTCTATTTTAGAGAAGGATCCATGTGCTGCTGAGAAGAAAGTGTGTTCGCTCTTGGTTGGATGGTATATTCTATAAATGTCCGTTAAGTCTAAATTATTGATTGTGTTATTGAGATCTATGGTTTCTTTGTTCAATTTTTGTTTGGAAGATCTGTCCAGTGGTGAGAGAGGCGTGTTAAAATCACCTAGTATTATTGTGTTATGGTCTATTTGGTTTCTGAAATTGAGAAGGATTTGTTTGACATACATGGATGAGCCACTGTTTGGGGCATAGATGTTTATGATTGTTATGTCTTGCTGATTTATGGTTCCCTTAAGCAGTATGTAATGTCCTTCTTTATCCCTTTTGACTAGTTTTGACTTGAAGTCCACCTTATCTGAAATGAGGATGGATACCCCAGCTTTTTTGCTGAGTCCATGTGCATGATATGTTTTCCCCCATCCTTTCACCTTTAGTCTATGTGTATCTCTTTCTACGAGGTGAGTCTCTTGCAGGCAACATATTGTTGGATCTTTCTTTTTGATCCAATCTGCCAGTCTATGTCTTTTGATTGATGAGTTCAGGCCATTAATATTCAGGGTTATTATTGAGATTTGATTAGTATTCCCGGTCATTTGGTTCATTTTATTTATTTATTTATTTATTTATTTATTTATTTTGAAACGACTTGGTTCTTCCTTTATTTGACAATTCCTTTAGGATGGTTCCTCCCATTGCTGATTTGTTTCTTTGTTTTTCATCTCTTCTTCATGGAATATTTTGCTGAGAATGTTCTGTAATGCTGGCTTTATTTTTGTAAATTCTTTTAGCTTTTGTTTATCATGGAAGGATTTTATTTCATCATCAAATTTGAAGGTAAGTTTTGCTGGGTATAAGATTCTTGGTTGGCATCCATTTTCTTTCAGGGCTTGAAAAATGTTGTTCCAGGCCCTTCTAGCTTTTAGGGTCTGGATTGAAAAATCTGCTGATATCCGTATTGGTTTCCCCCTGAATGTAATTTGATTCCTCTCTCTTGCGGCCTTTAAAATTCTGTCTTTATTTTGTATGTTGGGCATTTTCATTATAATGTGCTTTCCTGTGGGTCTGTTGTAATTTTGTATATTTGGAGTCCTATAAGCCTCTTGTACTTGATCTTCCATTTCATTCTTCAGATTTGGGAAATTTTCTGATAGTATTTCATTGAATAGATTGTTCATTCCTTTGGTCTGTTTCTCTAAGCCTTCCTCAATTCCAATAATTCTCAAATTTGGCCTCTTCATGATATCCCATAGTTCTTGGAGATTCTGTTCATGATTTCTTACCATCTTCTCTGTTTGTTCAACTTTGTTTTCAAGGTTAAATATTTTATCTTCAATGTCTGATGTTCTGTCTTCCAGGTGTTCTATTCTATTGGTTATGCTTTCTATGGAGTTCTTAATTTGGTTTATTGTTTCCTTCATTTCAAGGATTTCTGTTTGGTTTTTTTTCAATATCTCTAACTCTTTATTGAAGTGATCTTTTGCTTCCTATATTTGCTCTTTTAACTGTCGATTGGTGCGATCATTCAGTGCCTGCATTTGCTCTTGCATCTCGTCATTTGCTTCCCTGAGCATTTTAATTATGTACATTCTGAACTCCCTTTCTGTCATTTCTTCTGCCATGCTGTTGTTGGGTTTCATTGATGTAACATCTAGATTTGTTTGCAGCATTTTCTTTCCTTGTTTTCTCATATTGTTCAGGTATCAGTTGACCGCTGTGATATTGCAGATTTCCTCTATTGTCTTATAATATCCCTGAAGATTTCTATTATATCCCTTCTTAGTCTTCAGTAGCCTGAAATCTTGGAGGAAGTTGATAATGCAGTGCTCCACAAGGGAGCTGACTCCCTAGGGGTGGTGGCCTTCTGGTGGGGTATATTCCCTGCTAGTGGGCAGAGGTACCTTCACTTGCTGATGAATGGTCATCCAGAAGGGAAGTAGGTTGTGGGCTGATGCAAGACCAGTTTGGGCCTGTGTCTCTGATTTTACGGTCCTTTTGGGAGAACCTCACCCAACAGGGAGGAGTCACCCGGTGGGGAGGTCTCGCTGGTCGATTTTCCTCCCAGAGGTTCCGTTCAATTCACAACTACCGCCTGGGCTGGGCAGCCTTCTTCTGCAATGTTCCCAGGGACCCGGACCTACCTCCTGGGCCTGGAAGCCTCACCCTTCGCAAACGAATCTCCTTCGGCTGCCTCTCCTCAAAGAAGCTGCCTGCAGTCCTGGAGCCTTCACTCTGCCCCTCAGTTTGTCTGTGGGGCCCTTCCACCAAGAAGCCGTCTAGGACCCTGCTCTGCACTTTCCGCCTGGCTATGCGGCCCCTCCTCTGAGCAGCCACCTGGAGCCCCTTTCAATCGCTCCGAGTCCCAGTGACCCGCCACACGCTTTTTCCTCCGGCAGCCACCTGTTGTTCCGTGCGGTCGCTCTAAGACCAAGTGACCCACCATGCACCACTTTCTCCACCAGGCAGTCACCCAGAGATCTGGTGCGTCACGAGTCCCAAGAACTCACTGTGCACCTTCTTGTCCCGACTGCCTCCAGTAGCCCTGGTGCAGTCACTTCGAGCCCAAGCACCCCACTGCGCTCCTCCTCCTTCTCCAGACAACCCCCCTATGTTCAGGAGCGGATGCTCTGGGACCAAACCACTCACCACGCTGTTCCACCGGTTAGCCGACCAGAGCCCTGGCGCAGCTGCTCCAATTCCAAGCGACGTGCCAAGCCCGTATTTCTCCTTCTCCTCTGGGCAGCCCCCTGTGTTCAGGGGTGGTCACGTTCAGTCCAAACAGCTCACCAAGCACCTTCTCCTTTGGGCAGCCTCCCAGAGCGCGGGTGGGTTGCGCCGAGTCCAAGCGCTGTGGTGAACAGCCACCTCTCCAATGCTCCCAGCTGTCTGCGATCACTGCTCCGGCGGGGGGAGGGGCGCCTCGCCGGCAGTTCTACTTTGCAAAGATCCCTGCTTTCGGGGCTACCACCCCGTCCGGGATGCCTGCCCAGTGGAAAACACTCACCCGGCTGCTTTGAGTTGGTCCTAAGTCTCTCAATATCTCCTTTTCTTGAGTCCTGAGTCCACGCTGCTCCTCCGGATAGCTGCCCGGAGCCCTGGCGCAGCTGATCCAATTCCAAGCGACGTGCAAAGCCCGTATTTCTCCTTCTCCTCTGGGCAGCCCCCTCTTCAATGCTCCCAGCTGTCTGCGATCACATCTCCGGCGGGGGGAGGGGCGCCTCGCCGGCCGTTCTACTTTGCAAAGATCCCTGCTTTTGGGGCTACCACCCCGTCCAGGACTCCTGCCCTGTCCGGGACGCCTGCCCAGTGGGAGATTCTCCCCTGGCTGCTTTGAGTTGGTCCCAAGGCTCTCTATATCTCCTCTTCTTGAGTCCTGAGTCCTGGAGCAACACGAAATGCAGCCACCCTCTAGTCCGCCATCTTGAATTCCTCCCCTGATAGATTTATATTGATGTATCTATCCTGACAAATCAGTATGAAAGAATCTCATTTGATAGGTCAAAATCCATCAAGCTACACCAGTGTGTCAGTGTTGACAAATCTACACCTTCAAGATGATATCAGTGAATTTACACCAACTGGTAGATATTGATAAATGTACATCATCAAGTCAATAACAACAAATCTACATTTGGGGCAATGTTCACAAATCTACACCAAAAGGTCAATATTGATGAATCTACAGAGTTGAGTCGATATCTACCAATTTACTGTTATGGGTTGATATCAACAAATCTACACCAATGAGTCAATACTGATGAATCTACCACAACAATTCAATATCGATACACCAGTATCAATTAATCTACCCTGGCGAGTCTATTTCAAAAATCTAATCAGTTGAGTCAGTATTGATGATACTTCACTGACAGGTTGCTATCAATGAATCTACACTTTCAAGTTGATATCCATGAATCTACCCCAATGGGTCAATGTGTATGTACCCATTGCATCAAGTCAATATGGACAAATATAACCCTTTGAGTCAATATTAAAAAATTTGAAGTTCAATATCAATATCAACAAATCCACATTGACGAATCAGTAATGACAGTATCAATGAATCAACCTGTTAAGTCATTATCTATGAATCTACACTAATGAGTTGATATTGATGAGTATGCCTAGATGAGTTGATATTATTGAATGTACCATGACAGGTCAGTAGCAACACATCTATCTCATCAAGTTGATATGGACATATCTACCCCTTGCAGGAGATATTAATAAATCTACCCTGAAGAACCAATATAAATGAATCTACACCTCAAGATCACTATCAATGAATCTACTCTTAAGGGTGAATATCAATGAATCTACACTGATGGGTTGATATTGGTGAATCCCCCGATCAAATGAAAATGGACAAATCTACCCTTAGAGTTGATATTGACAAATCTACCCCTTTGAGTCAATCAATATTGACCAATCTACCCTGAAGAGACAATATTGATGAATCTACCTAATAGGTTGATATGAATGAATATACCTGATGGGTGGATATCAATGAATCTACCCTGCTGGGTGGATACTAGTGGATCTACCTCTATTGTTTGATATCTATGAATCCACCCTGATGTGATGATATTGGCAAATATACCCCAACTGTTGATGAATCTACATTGACCAATCAATATTAATGAATCTGCAAGTTGATATTAACATGTCTACTCCAATGAGTTGATAATGATGAATTGACACCAAAGAGCTGATATTAATGAATATACACTGACCAGTTGATATTGATGAATCTACACAAAGGAAAAATATCAAAAAAACTACACCAACCAGCTGATATCAATAAATCTACCCCACATGGTCATGGTGAATCTATACTGACCAATCAATATGGATGAATCCATACCAATGAGTTGATATTGAAAAATCCAAATTGATGAATCAATATTGACAAATTGATATCAACAAATCTGCAGTGATGTGATGAAATTGACAAATTTGCACTGATGGATTTACACAGATGTTTTCACATGATGAATCTACCCAGTTGAGTCAAAAACAACAAATCTACAATGATGTCACAAAACTGATGAATCTTCACAATTTGATATTCATGAAACTGCAGTGGGTCAGGACCAACAAATATTCCCTGTTTATTCAAATTTGATGAATCTACAGTGTTGAGTAAAAACTGATAATGTACACTGAAGCATCTAAACCAATAGTCAATATCAAAAAAATGTACACCAATGAAACAATTCAACAAATCTACCTCATCAAGGTGATATGAGTGATATCACCATGATGAGACAATATTGACAAACCTAATCTAAAAAGTTAATATTCATGAACCTATCCTAAAACCAATATCAACAAATCTATACCAATGATTAATATTGATGAATCTACCCCATCACATTGATGTCAAATAAGCTACACTTACCATTTATTATTGAGGAATCTGCTCCAACCAGTTATTCCTCGCAAGTGGTTCCTATATCTTACAGAATGTTTGGGGTAATAGGAACGTCTTTTGCTCTAATAAGGGCACTTACTGGATCTGCTTTGTAGCTTCAAGATTGAGGGTGATCATGAGGAAGATCAAACCCTGATGAAAATCTTGGAACTTTCCATTCCCCACCTAAGTTGAAGAAAGAAGCTGCAGATTGAATCAATGCCCATCAGGGCAAAATGAATTAGTCTTCACAAATATCTGTACAAGAAATGGTCAAGGAGTTTTTGAATTGCTATACACAAGCAAGCATAAGGACAGTGTTGCACCCCAACTCCATTTAGACAGAGTCTGTTGCCCTGGGAGCCCTTCTGGGCCTCATCCTGTGCACCTTTTTATCTGACCATAATCATGTCTTTCCTAGAATGTCATCAAAGGTGGACCATACAGCATGTTATCTCTTCAGTTGGTTTTATTGCACTTAGCAGTGCAATAGAGGATGCATCTGTGTTTCTGTGTAACTATGTAGTTTATTTATTTCTATTGTGAATTGGTTGTTCATTCAGCTACTGAAAGGTATTTCAATATCTTATCTAAGTAGCATCATAGATCTAACAGGCATAATTGCATGGTAGTTTTGGTTAGACATGTTTTTCAAAGCACGTTTCCAAATGAGACTAATTATGGGCACAGAGTTGGGTCATATATTAAACTTGTTTTGCCTTAGAAGAAACTGGCACACTATCTTCAAAAATGGCTGTATCATGTGTCTTTCCAGCAATGTCTGAAAATGCTGGTGTTCCATACTCTACTTTTTCAGTGTAATGACTTCTTAGAGTTTACCAGTGCTAATTGCAGTGCCAAGCTACCTCACTATTGCTTTAATTTATGATTTTCTAGCATGATAAGATAGTGGGCATCATCAAGTATAACTATTTTCCGATTTTATACTTTCTTGTTCAGTTGTTTGTTCAGGTATCTACTTTTGAGCACTGGAGATTGAACCCAGGGATGAGTAATCACTGAGTCTCATCCCTAGATCTTTTTTTGTTCTTGTTCTGGTATTTTTATTTGACACAGTGTCTTCTTAAGGCTGGTCCAAAATTTGCAATCCTTCTGCCTCTGACTTTTGTGCAATTGAGATCATAGACATGCAACACTTCAGTTGGAAAATAATATTAATTTTATAAGTCCATGTTATTGGTATATTTTTTCTGCCCATTAGCTTTAGGTAGCATGTGTTAAAACTAATGACCAAGGGACAGATATGTCACTCTGTATTAGAGAGATGATCCATTATGTGTGAGGCCATGTGTTTGATCCCCAGTACATGAATACACACACACACACACATGCACACCCAAAACTAAGTCTAAAATCACATAGATTTTCACTTTTTTTTGTAATATATTTAGTTTTCTTAAATTTTAGTTTTGGAGTATAATGGATTATTTTTGGTATGAGTTTTATTTTGCATCTACATTCATTTCACTCCATACAGTTTGCGAACACTTGCTGCACATATTCCATTTAAAAAATATGAAATTTTTTTTATATTTTTATAGAAAATATGAAAATTTTTCATATATTTCATTTCATATGAAATGAAAATGGATTTCAATTGAACATAAATGCTATATTTGACTTCTATTAGATTAAAAACTGGGGATAATTTCCTGTTTTAAAATTCATTGGAGTTTGAGGGTGCATGAAGTACAGCACCATTCAGAGTTACAGTTTTTATTTTGGTGATCACCCCCCCCAATTTTTGTCATTCCCCAGTAAATTTTAAGGAACATCAAAGCAGTTAGCAATGCCCTATGTTGGGAGTCATCCCACAGGTGCAATTGTGTATATGGGTGTGGATTTTCAAGTCTTTTTCAGGCCAGATGTCTATCATCTGCCTCCCACCTTTGGTGAGAAGGTAATGACCAGCAAATTAGCTATGTGTGCACAAGGAAGATTGTTCTTAATATCCTGGGATGGTTAGGTAATTCCTGAACTTTCTTAGGGGAAAGGAAAGATATCGCCTCCTTGTGTTCCATTCAACAGTGAAAACAGGCAGCTCAGTGAAGATGCATTTTGTTAGTGATTATTCTTTGCAGGGAGTGGTCTTCTATTCCCTTTCCAGTCCTCAAAACTGAATTGTGTGTCCTTCTCTCTGTACCAGGAGCCTTAGCTATTGAATCAATATTGCTTTCTGAGATGTGCCTTGTTTCCATATTTTAGTTGAAATCATAGGAGGAAACTATGTATCTTCAACTGCACATAAAGCAAAAGGACGTGGCTTGAAGGGCCAGGGTGTGGTGGCACATTCTTGTAATTTCAGAAGCTTGGGAGGCTGAGGTAGGAGATCCCAATTTCAAAGTCAGCCTTTGAAATGGTGAAGTTCTAAGCAATTTAGTGAGAATCTGTCTCTCAACAAAATACAGATAGGACTCAGGATGTGGTTCAATGGTTTGTTGCCTCTGAGTTCAATCTCCAGTACCCACCCCAATAAAGAAGTGGCTTGCTGCCACCTGAGAGAAGAAATGTAGCCTTTTCCTAAGGACATGAAGATAATGAAGTCCTCTCCCAATGTTTTGACCATGATATTGAACAAGCTCTTTTGCCATTTTACACCATCCTTTCTTCTTGGTATAATTTGTGAAACAGTTAATTTTATAACCCAAATATTTTCACCTATCTCAGGCACTTAGAAATAAATCACAGCAATTCCAGTTCCTTGCCACTTCATGGTGTCCTCAGGCCTCTGCCAGCTTCCACACCAAATTTTTCCACAAAGATCTAGAATCCAAACAGTGATTTCTGCACTGAGAATATGGAAGCAGATAGAAAAAAGACATCCCATTATTCCACCTTAGAAATAAAATTTTATGAACCCTGCTGATTTCTGTTTCTGTGAAACAAGTTGCTGGTGTAGGTTCACTAAGTGGGGAGAGAGCTATAGGCCTTGGGCAACAGTATGCTGTGAGTTCCTTGTAGCGTGACCACATTATATTATGGGAAGAGATTTTGGAAAAATTCTACTTTGCACAGGAAGCCATTTGCAGGTCTATGGAAAGTGAAGGCACTCTTTAGGTGCTCTAGAATGGATTCCATAATAGAACTGTAGTCCATAGAGCAGGTATTATATCAGTTTTGGATTCTGTTGCATGAGTATTACATTACTATTAACATCTAAGTGCAGATATTGTATTATCTTGAGATGTTTTATCATAGATATCATTTTTGTGAAAAACACAACAGTGTAGCTATTACACTTGTTATGGATGCTCTAGCACACATTTTCTGAAAATATCCTAGTTGTATGGAAGCTGTTTTATTAATATTAAGTGCAGTACTCTGGATTATGTAATAGTATTAAAACCTCAAGGCAATTATATTAGTTGGACTTTCTTAAGTATGAATATTGCATCAACACTAAAGAACACAGGACACATACTTTATCAGTTGGAAATGTTATACATATCATATTAGTATTAAAGACCATAAACATTTTATGTCATATTTAGAAGAACAAGTATGCATATCATGTTAGGATTAATGTCAACATGAAAGTTAATATATTAATTTTAATAGTATCTCATGAATATCTTATTAATTTAATTACCATAATGCAGATATTTTATTAGTTTAAGGTTGTATAATATAAATATCATGCTAATACTAAATGCTGAAGAGCATCTGTTTACAAGTTTTAGATGTTATGTCAAGAATATTAAATGAATATTAAAATCCACAATTAAGATATTGTATATGTGTCAAGGTTTGTGGAAAGTATGCTATATAGTAAGATTAATGGCCCCAGGACATCTATTTCTTTGGTTTTAGGGGTCATATTATGGATGCTATATTAGTATTTAAAGGTAGAGTAATCCAATACATTACTTTTAATGATAAATTAGTAATAACAGATTTAAAGGCCACAGGAAGTTTCTATATTTTTATTGAATACTCTTCTTTGGATATCATATTAATATTCAAGTCTTCCAAATGACTCTGTTATCCATTTCTGATATTCTAATAGGTGAATTATATTAATAATAAAGGCCACAGAACACCTGTTCTTCATGATATTGTATGTACACTGAAATGAGGTACCATTTTGCACCTACTACAATAATTAATTTTCAAAATAGAAGTTACAAAGATTAGTCAAGGTTATAGAAAAAGCAAAAAGACTTTCAAACTGCTGGTGGGAATGAAAAATTGTTCATCTTCTGTGGAAAAGATTTAGCAGTTTCTTTAAAGATTATACACTGAGATATCACCTGGGAATTTCATTTAGTCATGTTGTCAAAATATTAGACTTTGTTCCCAATGCCACCTCAAAAACAAGGACATGTGAGGGGGAAGCAGAAGTCCCATCACCCTGCTATCAAAGAAGAATCACAGGGTACTCTTGTCCCAAAGGCCATGACTTCCCCCATCAAGAGTAACAGGGGGAGACTAAAGGAGCTCTTCAAAGGCTACATTTCAGATGTGCCTTGAGAGGGGGTCCCAGGTCACCCTGATGGTGTGTTGACATTCACTTGTTAATTTGGAAGATATTCACTTCTTAGATCCCCTGGTAGATACCCCCTTCCTGTGAAACACAGATAACTCAAGGTAATTCTTCCCTTCCCCCAGGTTAGGGAGATGGAGAAGAGGAAAAGGAAAACATGTCCATTTTAAAAATAAGCTTCAGAGCTGTATTTAAATGGTAAAAGGAACCACAGTTACATTTCCCCACTGTCAATTTCTACACTCCATTTCTATAGAAAATTTGGTGATGACATCTCCAAACTGCTTTCTGATGAAAGAGAATGAAGTTGAGGGGAAGTAATCCAAAGTCCTTATCTTCTATCAGGTGGGGTATGGACAGTTAGGGGTTTTCAGCATAATCACTGTCCAGAGTTCCATGGTAGCAGTTGGCATGTGACTATACAAGGTATACATAGGACAAGATTCAACAATGCCAGGATAACAATAAATAAGGGAGTAAAGGATTACTGCTATTGTAAGTAGTTAATAAAAATTAGTATTTCAGTCAGTTTCTGAAACATAGGACAAAGTTTTGTCTCAAGAGTCCTTTGTGATAGTTAATTAATAAGGGTTTTCATATAAGAACCATTTATTTGCAGCCTCCAGTTTTTCTTACTTTTGGTAGGGCTGTCACAAGTGTACATCTTAAGTTATATTAAAAAAAAAAACATTGTTTTTCCTTTAAATTGTCCATGTAGCAATGCTCAGGTGTTTAAGACCAAGCTGGTCAAAACTGACCTTGTTCCTATCTATTCTTAAGAACCAGCTGAGAGTTATCAGAGGTTGCACCTGGAAACATGTGTGAAGTCTCCTAGCTCATTTACCTTTCCTCTATCAGTGGTGCCATGCACCAGGATGGGTTAGGTCAGGGTCTTGATAACCATGCATGGCTTCTCTTGCAAGCATCAGGGACATTTTTATCTCCAATGACCCACAATCTGGCTTTCTGTTCTCTAGGGTCTTCTTGGTCTTCCTGATTGGCAGATCAGGTGACTCCCCAAAGTTTCAGAGTCCTTGGAAGGGTCCTGTAATTCTCTGGGTATTAGCTGACCTTTTGGTACAAAAGCCAAACATAGGCTGCTTTTTCCTGAGCCCTTTTACTTCCTTGACTTTGGTCTCCAAGTTTTTAGTTTTATACACACAGCAAGCTAGTTTCACCAGTCTTAAAGAGGGACTAACAGATAATAACCTCAATATTTATAATTCTATAGTAATTTACCCCTTCTACTGAACTGGGATTTGTATTAGCACTGGAAGTAAGGCTTACATCCTGTCTGTCCTTTGTAGATGATGGTCTATTATCTCAAGTTATAGTCCTCTGACATGTCATAGAGTTCTCCTACACACCTCATAGTGTACTCTACACAGCTCAAATACCATGTACTACTAAACACAAAGAGCCCTCCCTACACACCTTAGAGTATACTTTAGGCACATAAATAAACACTCTTCTAATCACCTCAAGCAATCAATACACACCTCAGAGAGACATCCGTACATACCTCACTGTATACAAACTATACTTGTTTTTAAAATCCCTTCCAATAACTACTTCTTTGCAAGTCATCTATAAATACCTCAAATTGCCTTATCTATGCACCTCAGAAAGCTTCAATGCACACCTTAGAGAACACTTTTGAGTCACTACATAGGCCTTCTGGGTCCACCACAGAACAATGACCCTGATCCTGAATCTAACCTTAAACCTAACCCTAATCTGTAACCCTAAGGCCTCCCTACATAAAATAGAGTGCCCTCCCTGATTGTATGCTGATCATGATCAGGACCTTTTCCATAAACCCTAAACCTAACCACAACCCACACCCTAACCTTATAGTTTTCTCCCTTCTACATCAATTTGCCCTCCCTACTTATCCCTCAGAGATTTTACTCCTTCCCTCAAAAGGCCCTACAATCACAACTCACTGAACCCTTCCTACACATCACAAAGCAACTTTCCTCTGCACTACTGTGTGCCCTCCCAACTCACATCAGTGGCACATCAACACACGTTAAATTTTCCTATGACACACATCATGGAATCCTCCTATACAACTCATGGAGCCCTCTTTACACAACTCAGAGGCCACATACTACCAAACTCAGAGAGTACTCCCTACACACCTGAGTGTACCCTCATATAAATCAAAGGTAGCCTTCCCTACTCACATCAAAAGCAGTCCTTAAACACCTCAAAGAACTATTGCTACAGACCCCAGTGAGGAATGTCTATATACCTCATTGGGTACAAAGTACATTCCTTTCCAAGCACTCCCTACTACTCTTTTTCTTGGCAAGGCTTATTGAAACACAATAGAGAGCCTGTCTACCCACCTTAGAAAGTGATAATACATATCTCAAAAAGTTCTTTCAACTCATCACTGAGTCATTCTTTATACACTGAAAATACTGACAATGACCCTTAACATAACCCTAATCCTAACTATAACCATAAACACAAGCCCTCCCTACATACCACAGAAGGCTAACCCTGATCCTGACACTGAGCAAGTTATGGATCCTGAGCCAAAACTGTAAGCCACACCCTAACTCTAACACAAAATTTATAGTTCTTTCCCTTTTATATCAGTTTGTCCTCCCTACTGATCTCACATTGCTCTCAATACTCACCTCAAAAGGCTGTCTGTAAACAACTTACTGAGGTTTTTCTACCCAGCAAAGAACACCATCCCTATGCACATCTATGGATCCTTTCAACTCACTTCAGGGGCTCCTCCCACACACATCAAGGGGCCCTCCTACAACCATCAATGTGTCCTCCCTACATACCTCAGAGAGACATCCTATGCAATGAAGAGAACCAAGAGAAACTTTCTTCCACACCTAATACACACCTCCCTACACATCTAACTAATCCCTCCATATTTAAATCAAGAACCCTTAAAAGTGCCATACATACACACATTTGGGATGCTTCCTCAACACGTTTTTGAGCAACACCTAAACAATAAAGAAAGCCCTCTTCATACACCCCAAAGAGTACTCCTTAGAGATTCCAGAGAAATGTTAATTCAAACTTTAGAATGCCTTTGCTAAACCACTTAGTGAACTCTACGTATACATCTCAGATAGACTCACTACACACCAAAAATTCCTCCCTAATTACTTGTGAGTGTTTGTACCTACACAACTCAAAGATAACTTGTGATACTACTTGGATTGGCCTTCCTAAAAAGAATTGATATCTCCTCTAGTATCCTCAAAGAACACTCCTATCACACCATAGTGTATTTCCCTATTCATATCAAATGGATCTCACTATTAACTTCAAAGGGCCCTTGTACACAAACCAAATAGCAAACACAGATAAAAAAAACATTTACACCCAACAGATATTTATGCTGCATACCTGATACCTCCCAACGCATATTGGAGCACCTGAACTCAAACCTCAGGGGGACCTCTGTTCATACTTCAGAGTACCATACCTACACACATTATATACACCTCCTATACAACTAAGAGAGCCCTCCTGCTCACAACAGGTGCCCCTTACACCTCAGAGGCCTTCCATACACATTTCAGAAATACTTCCCACACCTTCATTGAGCAATTTCTACACATCTCAGAGAACTGTCACTAAACATGACACACCCACTTTTCTGCATACCTTCACAATGCCCTACTTTCAAAATTCAGTGGGCCTGTAACCCACTATATAGAGCTTTTCTTTAAAACTTCAGTTAATCCACACAATTTATGTCAGAGGTCTCTTCTTATTCAAATTATGAGGGACATTCCTACAAATCTTGGGAGTTCTTAATATTCACCTAAGAGCATCATCCCTATATAACCCAATCAAGAGTTCTCCCTACAAATCTCACAGAGACTTTCATACAGACCTTACAATGCCCTTTAAGCAAACCTCAAAAAACTCTACCTATACATATATACTAGATAACTCTCACTACCCAGCAAAATACCCTCCATATTCGCCTCCAGACATAAGAACAAACCTCAGATATTCCTTTAAGTGCTCTCCTAAAATGCCTCTGATTCCATCCACTATCCTCAACAAACACACCCATCACACCACAGTACGTTCTCCCTACTCATATTAGACATATTTCACTGTTGCCTTTAGAGGACCCTCCCAACACAACTGAGATAGTCTTTCTAGTAAGACTATCTACATCTAGTCTAGTAAGACTATCCTACATCTCTCATATATCCCTCCACAGACCATAAGAGGGACCTATCTAGACTCCTCTGAAAGCCCTCCCTACACGTATCAGAATTCTGTCCCTATGTATTTCAATGACCCCTACTTTCACACCTCAAAGAAACTACACTACAAATCTCACAGAGCCCTCCCTACTTAAATCAGGGAGTTCTACCTTCAAACTATATAGATCACCCAATCAACAACTTATAGGTCCCTCATTTCTTTGTCATTTTTATCCTTCATACTTATCTCACAGAGCTATCACTATTAACAATAAATGGCCTTCTGAACACAACTGAGTCTTTCCTACTCATCTGAGTATGCATTCCCTATGCACCTGGGTGAACCATCAAAATGCTTCTTAGAGGGCCCTCCCACACGTATCTAAGAGATCTCTGACATACACAACAACCCTGCTACATTCCTCATATAGCCCTCTTTACTCATCTTACAAAATACAAGTCTGAAAAACATTCATACATCAATTAGAGTACCCTCCACACACATTAAAGAAAGTCTTCCCTACTCAACTCAAGAGCAGTCCCTACATGCCACACAGAGTCATCCCTACATACCTCAGTGTGTACAAACTATACTGCTTTAGAAGCCCTCTCTCCTACCTATATTTCTTCACAAGCCCACTCTAAGCACCAGAGGACCAATTTATTCACTTTTGGGAGCCCTCAACACATACCACAGAGAAGCCTTTTAACTCACAACAAAGGCTTTTCCTAGACACCACAAATGCTATCCCTGATCCTGAACCTAACACTTACCCTAGGCCCAACCATAACCCTCAACTCTTAGTGCCCTCCCATCCACATCAGTTGGTGCTCTCCTCTCAATTCAATGAGGTATCACTACTCACATCAAACAGCCCTCTGGAAACATCTCACTGATCTCTTTCTGTCATTCATGGAGCTCCATACCTATATAACTCTGCAAGCCCTCCAAAATCACCTCAGGATTCCTTCCCAGAAATGTAAAGAGCACTCAGGCAAACATCATGAAATCTTCCTAAATACCTTATCAAGTTCACACTACAGAGACCAGAGGACACTCACTACAAATAACAAGGAGCCCACCCTGTAAACATCAGAGTGCATTACAGACACATAAAAATGCCTTCACTACTCATATTGCAATCTATACCAACACATTTCAGAGAGAAAGCCCTACAGAGCTAAGTGAGTACACATCATATTCCTTTTCAAATCCTAAATACACACCTCTGCAAACCCTAACCAAACATCTTAGATAGACCTCACTGCTCACTAAAGGGCCCTCCCTATTTACTTCCAAAGGCTATACCTAGACACCTGAGAGATCCCATGATTCCTTTTTGACTGGCCTCCCTAAACACCACAGAGGTTCCCTCTACTATCCTCAAAGAAAACTCCAATCATAACTCATTTTTCTCCTTTCTCATATCATAGGCACCTCTGTAAGCCTTTCTACCAAACAACAATGGGCCCTTCCACATACATAAACAAGCCCTCCCACACCCTTCAGAAGGCCCTTTATACATGCCTTAGAGAGACCTCACTCACAATAAAAAGAAGACACTTTTCTACCTCAGAGAACCTTTCCTACTCACCACAAACACACTTCTCTACACATCTAAGTAATCCCTCCCTAATTAAACAAGAGACCTTCTTACACACTTGAAAGTGCTGTGCTTTACATTCTCACATTAGGGACACTTCCTCCACATTTCTTTGAGAAACAACCAAACAATTCAGAAAGTCCTCCTTATCCTCCAAGCCAAATGATAAATTAATCCCTTTATGGGATTAACTGAGTGTTAACTGAATGGAGGAAGGGTGTTACTGGAGGAGTTGTTTCATTGGAGGCATGTGTTTGTGGTATATATTGTGTATCTGGTGAGTGAGTGTCTTTTTCTGCTTCATTCATATTAGCCACTTCCCTGCTGCACACACTTCTGCCATGATATTTAACCTCATCTCAATGCCCAAAGAATGGGCCAGTTTTCCATGGACTGAGATCTCTGAA
The DNA here is from genome assembly GCF_902686455.1 of Sciurus vulgaris. NCBI lineage: Eukaryota > Metazoa > Chordata > Mammalia > Rodentia > Sciuridae > Sciurus > Sciurus vulgaris. The sequence goes on along the minus strand of NW_027632458.1, from coordinate 17,374 downwards.
ACTGTGAACTCTCCAATAAAATTTTCCTCCTTTATAATTGGTCTGGTCAAGCCTTTTAGTCACAACAGAGAAAAAACTGACATAAACACAACCATAGCCCTTTCCATAGGAAAGAGCCCTCCCTATTTACTTCCAAAGGCTATACCTAGACACCTGAGAGTTCCCATGATTCCTTTTTGACAGGCCTTCCTAAACACCACAGAGATTCCCTCTACTATCCTGAAAGAAAACTCCCATCACAACTCCTTTTTCTTACTCATATCATAGGCACCTCTGAGAGCCTTTCCAACTAAAAAGAGTGGGCCCTCCAACATGCTTAAAGGAGTTTTGTACTTTTACATGAAGTACAAAGAAAGTACACTGAAAATACATTATACAAAGGTTAATGTACATGCTCCAAAGTTAATGTTTGTGACTATGTGTATATACACTGGATCAGAATGTTTCTGGCATTGACTAACCACAACATAGTTAATTTCCAGCATTGAATACACAATAAAAACAACATTTGCAGCATTCTCATAACATATTCTTCCAGTTTTCTAAGCAAGGGAGTCTTGGTAAAGCCATTTTGAGATTGAACCAACAGAGAGACAGAATTTTAGTAGTAAAGTTTATAAATTCTAACAGTTGTGCTTGTCTAACTGAACTATCACTCTTCCTATGCAGATCTCTAAGGACAGACACATAATAATACCTTTCTTTGGATCCTGTATTTCCCATATTTTATAAGTGACTCTGACTCACTCCTCTGACCTCCTTACCTTCGAGGATTTTTTGACTTACAAGGTGTACCTCTGGGAGTGTCCCCTATATTAATGGGTGAAGAAAGTTACCCTATGTCTGGATCTATGTGGGCCACCAACTGTCTTAACCATCACAACCATACTCCTAGGTCCAGTCAGGGGCAAAGGGGAATTGGAAAATATTCACAGACACATACCTTAAAGATTAAGCTGGGATCAGGTGGAGCTCTGCTCTCTGATGAAGATGCAGATCTAAAGAGTTATGCCAGCAATCTTTATTTATATATGTCTCATTATCAGGTTAAAGATTATGCAATCTTTGTTCTTTGTATTCAAAAAAGTTACACAAATTAGGGCATCCTGTGTTGCATTTCTGTAGTTGCAAGCTACATTTGAAAACTGCAATGTTAGGAGATTTGTATAGCTCTCAAGAAAGTCCATTGCTAAAAATTATTATAAAGTAGGCAGGAACTGGAGAAGTGGAGCTGGTGAATCATTGTGATTGTCTAGCATAAGAATTCCTTCCTTCCCAGGAGCTGTGTGCCTGAGATCAAGGTCAGAGCTGATAGGGCTCTTGCAGAGAGCCTGCTCATAAAGGGAATTGACACAATAGCTAAGCATCCTCTGCCCTTTCACAGAAACAATTCCCAAGCTACCAGGTATGCCACAGCCATGAGGTCATTCTAAGACCCCCAGTCTCACACCACTGTTCTTCCCATTCTCTATTACCACTCTCCACACTCTGGCTTTCACAGAAGACAGGGACTAATCAGGAGATATACCTAGTCTGTCCCTCTGCTCATAGAATTGGATGCAAAGTTTCTCTGGAAACACCTCCCCCAAATATTAAGGAACAGATATTGATGAATATTCCAGAAGAGTAGATATCAAGAATATACCCCAATGGTTGTTATCAATGAATCTACATTGACAAATCCATACTGACAAATCAATATTGATGACTCTACCCCTATAAGTTGATATCTTCAAATCTCACCAAAGAGTCAATATCAACAAATATACCCAGGCACATCAATGTCAACCAATGTACATGGACTAGTCAATATTGATGAAGTTTTACATATCATATTATTTCAACAAATCAATATTGATGGATCTACCCAGTTAACTTGATATCAGAGAATCTACCATGACTGGTTGATAATGACGAATCTACCCCAATGGGTTGATATCAACAAAACTATACAGAATTGTGGATACCAAGAATCAATCATGGCAAGTCAATATTGATGAATGTACCATGTTGAGTCAATATTGACAAATCTACATTGATGAATCAATATCAATCCATCATTATCAACAAATCTTCCCACTGAGTTGATATCAACAAATAAACCCAAGTCAATATCAATGAATCTACATCAATGTGTCAATACCAACAAATAAACCCCATTTTGTCAATATTGTTCAATCTACCTCAATGTGTTGATATCAACAAATCTACACCAGTGAGTAGATATTAATGAATCTAACCCAAAGCCAAATTTTGACAAATCTACACAGGTGAGTAGATATTGGCAAACCTTCCCTACTAAGTCAGTATTTACATATTGACATATCTACGTTGAAGAGTTGATATCAGAAAATCAATATCAAACAATATACCCCAACAACTTGATATCAAAAAATCTACAACAATGAATCGATATTGATGAATGTATGCCTATGGGTCAATATTAACAAATCTATGCTGAATGGTTCACATAGATGTTTCTTCACTAAAGCGTCAATGTTGATGAATCTAAACCTTTGAGTCAATATTGATGAATCTGTAGTGACAGGTAGATATAAATGAATCTGCATCTTTAAGGTGACATTGATGAATTTACACCTTCAAGTCAATATCAATAAATCTAGACCAATGGGTTGATATTAAAGAATCTACACTGATATGTTGATATTGTCAAATCTACCCCAATGGGTAGCTATGGAAAAATCTACAACAATGATTCAATATTGATTTATCTACACCAAAAAGTCAATATCAACAAATCTACCCTTAGGTCAGTAACAATGAATCCATCCAGAAGAGTTGATATTGATAAATATATCCTGAAGAATATATACATGAAGGTACATCTATGAATCAATACTGTCAAATCAATATCTGATCATCAAAACAGATGGTTCAATATCAACAAATCTACACTGATGAGTCAATATAGATGAATCAACATACACAGGTCAATGTCAATGAATCTACCCCATCAAGTTGATATTGATGAATCTAACCCAATGGATTGATATGGATGGATCTACAATGAAGAGTCAATATCAATGAATCTGCTCCAATTGGTTGATATCAAATAATCTACACCAATGAATCAACACCTATGATTGACATCAGTAAATATATCCCAATGAGTTGATATTGACTGTTCTAACACAATGGGGTGGTGTGGAGGAATCTACACAGACAAGTCAATAACAATGAATATGTACCAAAGAGTCAATATTGGCATGTATACTTCGAAGGGTCAATACAGATGAATCTACCATGATGGATTGATATTGATGATTGTACACCAATGGGTCAATATTAATGGTCTTCACTGACAAGTTGATATCCACAAATCTACCCAACAGGTTGACATTGATGAATCTACATCATATCATTGATAATGACAATTTGATGATGCACAATCTACTGCAACAAGTCAATATTTATGAATCTACATTCTTGTATCAATAATGACAAATCTACCCCATTGTGTTGATATGAACAAATCTAACTCAGTGGGTCAATATTGACCAAACTACATTGATTGGTCGATGTTGACAAATGTACCTTGACAGGTCAATATTGAAGAATCTACTCCATAGGATTAATTTCAGCAAATTAACACAAATGGGTTGATATCTATAAATCTACACTAAAGAATAGATATCAACAAATCTACCTTCATGAGTTGATATCTATGCATCTATACTGATGAGTCAATAACGAATCAATACATCAATGAATCAGTATCAGCACATCAATATCAATGAATCTACCCAACAAGTTGATATTGATGAATCTACACGGATGTATTAATATGGACAAATCCACCCCTACAGTTTGATACTGATAAATCTACCCTTGTGGGTCCATATCAATAAATCTGTGCCATCAAGTCGATATTGATGTATCAACCCAATTGGTCAAAATTGATGACTCTATCCCAGTGAATTAATTTTGACAAATCTAACAAAACAAACCAATTGAATCAATATTGATAAATCTAACCCATCAAGTTGGTATCAACAAATCTATCTCCATTGGTTGATATAGATGAATCTATCCAACAGAGTACATTTCTGTACAGAGTAGTGACAGTGATTGAGATTGGGGTTATCTGGTGACCTCATAACTGTAGCATGACTGGTGCCTGGGAATTTTCCTGTGCAAGGGCACAGGATGTTTAACTGCTGTGGTAAAACCCTGAATGAGGAGGCTCTGTGCAAGAGTCCTTTCATATCTAACCTTGATCTCAGTCACAAATTTTCTGGGAATAGATGAACTCTTATGCTAGGTAATTACAATGTTTCACTAGTTCCATTACTCCTTCTACTACACCAATGAATTGATATGGATGAATGTATCCTGATGATTAAATATTAATGAATATTACCTGGTGATAGATATTACCAAATCCACACCAATGGGTTGATATTGATGAGTACACTCAGAAAAGTTGATATTGAAAAATCTACATTTTCAGGTCAATATCAAGGAATCTAAATTGACAAATCAATATTGACATATGAACATCAACAAATCTACCATGACTGGTTAATATTGATGAATCTACCCCTAAGGTTTGATATCAATTAATCTAAACCAACAAGTAGATATTAATGAGTCTACACTGATGATTGATATTGATCAATCTACCCCTATGGGTTGATATTGATGAATCTATAATGATGAGCAGATATCAATGAATCAACACCAATGAGTAGATATCACCAAATCTACCCCATTGAGTCAATATCAACAAATGCACACTGACATCACAATGTCAGTGTGAATATACCCCTACAGTTGATATTAAAAAATCAACCCTCACAAGTCAATATTGACAAATCTACCCTGTTGAGTTGATATTGATGAATAACTCAATTGAATTTATATTTACTGATCTACACTAAAGAGCTGACATTGATAAATCCATGCCTTCAAGTCAATATCAACTAATCTATAATGATGGGTTGATATAAATGAATCTACCATTGATTTAACTTCTATAAATCTACACTGGGTGATTGCTATTGATGAATTTACACTGATAAGTCAATATCAAGGAATCAATCTGAGGAATCAATGAGTCAACACCATCAATTTGATATCAACAAATCTGTATCATAAAGTCAATATTGAATAATCTACCCCAATGGGTCAATATTGACAAATCTACACTGATAGTTTGATATCAGTGAATGTACATCAATGAATCAACGTTGATGCATCAATATCAATGAGTCATTGTGTATAAATCTACACCAGTGCATGTTGACATATCAATATCAACATATCTACACTGATGAGTTGATATCAACAAATCTACCCAGTCCAGTCAATATCAATCAATCTGTCCTGATGGATCAATGTTGAGGAATCTATCTCAAAGAGTCAATATTGACAAATCTACCCTGAAGAGTCAGTATAGATAAATCTACACTGATGAATAAATATTGGTGAATCTAACCTTTGAGTCAAATTTGACGAGTCTACAGTGATGTATCAAAAAGGATGAATCAACACCAATTAATCTACGTAGGTAATTCAATATTGATGGCTCTACCCCATAAATTCTATATCAATGAACCTACATCATCAAATAAATAGACTCATCAATATCAAAGAATCTTCACTGAAGTGTCACTATTGATGAATCTATGCTAATGCATCAATTTGATGAATCTACACAGATGGGTTGACATTGATGTATCTAATGAGAAGAGTCAATATTGAGCATTCTATCTCAAGGCATTGATATGTACTAATCTACCCTGACAAGTCTATTTTGATGCATCTACACCAAAGGGTTCCCAACAAGTCTAATCACATTGGTCGATATAGAGAAATCTACCCCAATGAGTACATTTTGACAAATTGAACCAGTTAAGTTAATATTGATAAATCTAATCAGAGAGTTGATATTAATGAATCTAACCAATAGAGTTGCACTGCATGCAATAAATTTTCCTCTTAGTACTGCTTTCATAGTGCCTCAGAGATTTTGATATGTTGTATTGTCATTCTCATTTACACCTAATAATTTTTTAATCTGGTCCCTTATATTTTCTGTTTTCCATGCTACATTAAGTAGCATATTATTTGGTCTCCAGGTGTTGGGATATTTTCTGTTTTTTATTTTGTCATTGATTTGTAATTTCATTCCATTATGATCTGATGGAACACAAGGTAGTATTTCTATTTTCCAGATTTACTAAGGACTGTTTTGTGGCATAATATATGTTATATTTTACAGAAAGATCCATGTGCTGCTAAGAATAAAGTGTATTTGCTCATTGATGGATGAAATATTCTATATGTATGTGTTAGTTTAAGTTATTGATTGTGTAATTGAGTTGCATGCAGGGATACAATAACAGAGAAGTAACACAATAATAGCCAGCATAGTTATAGAATTTTGGGTAAGTCTGGGAAACAGAGCTGTAACCAAGTTTTTTGGAGTACATTGTAAACACATCTGTGCTAGCATTTGTTGAGCAGTTGTTAAATTTTTTTATATTCCTCCAAGTCACTAGATGATTAGAAGACAGAGGGTCTCTTGGACCTCTTGTTCTTATCAGAGGTTCCTCCTTTGAATCAGGATCTTCTTCAGTCAGGGTCAAATGCAATTTTGGAATCAGAATATGAAGTCCTTGATGACAACTCAGGAAGATTGTCAAGTCTCACACATCTGGCAGGAATCCAGAGAGGACCTGTAGGAGTAAGAACAGTAGTATATCCCCTCCCCCAATTAATCAAAGGTGCAGGGTCCCACCATATCAGGTCTGGTGGAACTCAGTATTTTACATAAATCTTTGGTAGTGGATCCTGAGGTGCAAGTGCCTGTCCAAGGCAGAGAATCAGAGATGTGTATTATCTTCAAAATGTACATTAAGAGCACTTACTGAGAAGAAGGAAATATTGAGAGCATTATTAACATGAGCAAGGCTATGTCCCCCTTTTTGTTCTCCCAGATGTGTCACCTTTATTCAACTTGCAAGTTACACACAGAAATGTAAACAATTGCACACAATTTTTCTCTTTTACATACATAGAATCACACTATTATAGTATTTTGTAACTTGATTTTCCCTTTGAATGATATATCAATTTTTTGTATTAACTATTCTTACACTGTACAATTTTAATGATTACACAGTAAACCACTATGTAGTGGTATTATAATAATATTTGGCCAGTCACTTATTGGTCTATTTGGGTTTCCAATTTATTATTATATAAATATGCTGCACTAAATATTCTGGTAGCTGACTCATGTGCAACTATAATTTTTTTCTTTATTATCAGCTATTGTAAATATTAAGATAACAGATTAGATTACCAAGTACAAAATCAACATATAAAAATTGGTAGCTTACATATATTCAAACAATATTTAGGAAGATTTAATGGAAGAAAATTTTCATATATAACAGTAATAAAATATATATTAATATGTTTGTCAATAAAAATGTGAGACCTATTAAAATTAAAATTAAAATACCACTGAAGCCAAAAAAATAGGCTTTCTACAAATAGAAGGGTCATATTATTTTATAAATTAAATTTTAAATTTAACAAAACCTCAATGAAAGTTTCACACTTTTACACTGTATCACCTGATGATAAATTTAGTGAAAAAAATAAATATAGAAATGGTACCAGCACTAAAACAGAGTAAGGCATTTTTTTAAAGTTTAAATAATTTAAAAGTATCAAACTGGTCTACTAGCAAAACAGAATGCCCTGAAGTAAGTACACTCAGATACACATAGAAATTGACTATATAAGAGGACATCATCTCAAATCACTGGGAAAAAGAAGTATTCAATAAATGTTATAGGGATAAATAAAGTAATATCCCTGCCTCACTTTATATACTATGATAAATTTCCAGATATACAATATAATTTTTAAATAACACAACCATTAAATGATAAGAAAACTTAAATTTTTTTTCTATACATATCTGTAGTTAGTAAGAACTGTCTATTGCATGAGCCAAAATCCACATGTCATAAATTATTTCACTGTTACATAAAAATCAATATTTATGGAAATAAGCATCATAAAAATCTTTTCAGAAAGACAACTAAGGGAGTTATTTACAGTTCATATCACAAAGGGCTATTCTTCCTAACCTAATATATTGATTGACAAAATCATAACAATTTTGAGACAGAAAATTTTGATAGATGAGTTTAAGTCATTAGCATTCAGGGTTATTATTAAGATATGATTTGTATTCCCATTCATTGTGGCTTATTTTTGGTTTTTAAGTTGACTTGGTTTCTCCCTTGACTGACTTTTCCTTTAGCGTAGTTCTTCCCTTTGCTGACCTACATTGTTGTTTTTCATTTCCTCCTCATGGAATATCTTGCTGAGAATATTCTGTAGTGCAGGCTTTCTATTTGTAAATACTTTTAACTTCTGTTTATCATGGAAGGATTTTATTTTTTTCTTCAAATCTGAAAGTTTTGCTGGGTATAAGATTCTTGGTTGGCAACCATGGTCTTTAAGAGCTTGAAATCCATTGTTCGCAGCTCTTTTAGCTTTTAAGGTCTGGACTGAGAAATCTGCTGATATCCATGTTGGTTTCCCCCTACATGTAATTTGATTCCTTACTCTCAAAGTCTTTAAAATTCTATCTTTATTTTGGATGTTAGGCATTTTCATTATAATGTTCCGTGGTGTGGATCTGTTGTAATTTTGAAAGCCTCTTGTAGTTGATCTTCCATTTCATTCTTCAGGTTTGGAAAGTTTTCAGATATTATTTCATTGAATAGTTTGTTCATTTCTTTGGTTTATATTTCTGTGCCTTCCTCAATTCCAATAATTCTTAAATTTGGTCTTTTAAAGATATTCCACAGACTTGGATGTTCCATTCACAGTTTCTTACCATCTTTTCTGTTTGGTCAACATTATTTTCAAAATGAACTTTTTGTCTGAGGTTCTGTCTTCCAAGTGATCTAGTCTGTTGGTGATGCTTTCATTTGAGGTTTTTATTTGATTTATTGTTTTCCTCATTTCAAGAATTTCTGTTTGGTTTGTTTTTAGAATATCTATCTCTTTGTTGAACTGATCTTTTACCTCCTGCAGTTGCTCTTTCAACTGTTGGTTGGAGTGATCGTTCATTGCCCACATTTGCTTTCTTATCTCATCCTTTGCCTCACAAATCATTTAATTAAGTCTAGTCTGAACTCCTTCTCTGAAATTTCTTCTACTATTCTGTCATTGGATTCCATCAATATAGAATCTTGGTTTGTTTGCAATACTTTCTTCCCTTGTTTTTACATATTGGTCATGTATCTTCCTCTCTAGCAGTGCAGATTTGGGGTATAGCACTTTTCCCCCTGTAGACTTATAGTGATCGTGTAGTTTTCCAAAACCTCTTCTTTAAGGGGGAAATCAATGTTAGCAGCACCCAGTACAGAAAATATTTAACACTATACCAAATATTCCCTATGAAGACATTAACAGTGTTATAATAAACAAAGGATGAGTTTGATTATTATCTACAATATGTCAAAAAGATTTGCAATGATATCTGCAATTTCTAATGGTAGACAAAGTGGATGGGGAGGGGTGTAGGATGTAACTGTTAATGGTATAAATTAGAGTATATAGAAGTATTAGACCATAGGAAGAGTGAAAATGGAATTAAAAGAAGTTGGATATTAGCATGAGAAAAGGAAGAAAGAGACTCTGAGGAAATAGATAAACAAAAGAAAATAGAGTGAGAAAATTTAAGAAATAAATACTTGAAAATGTTTAAAAGGACACAAAAAATCTAAACTATAATAATCATATACTATTCACACCTCTCAGTCTTCAGTAGCCTGATGAATGAGAGGTACCTGACAATGAGCTTCCAGTCTCCAACAGCTGTCTCAGGGTGGTAATACTCCACCTAAAGATGGTGGCTTTCTCTTCCAGGATAATCCAAGATGGTTGCACTGGCCTCCAAATGTGTTGTTAAATGGAGAGCTGCAGCGAAGGGTGTAGGTGCCAAGTTTCAGTGGGACAGTTAGTCAGGTCCTGGAGGCATGGTGTGTTCAGTATGGCTGGGGGTCATGTAGGTCCTATTTCTTGTATCAAAATGGTGGCAGCCACATGTAACAAAACCTGTGGGTACTGTGATATGGACTTCCAGGCAACAGTGGTCAGCAGACAATCCATAGGCAGACTGCAGGCAGACCATAGGGTAACAATGGATGATTGGCAGGTGGACATCAGGAGGTGGGTGATGGGTAGGTGAATGGCAGGCAAGAGCCCGGCAAACAGGCAAATGGTGGATGATAGGCAGCAGTCAGTGGGCAATCTACACTCAAAAGTAGGCAATATGCTGGCAGATGGTAGGTGATAACAGTGGACAAATGGGGCTAACAGCAGGGGATCAATGAGCAACAGAGACTTCCTCACAGAGAAAGAGATTTTTATCTTCTTGAATCCTGAGTTATGGAACAAAAAGGAATGCAACCTCCCTCTAGTCCACCATCTTGGATCTCTCACAAGTCAATATTGATGAATCTATACCATCGAGTCAATTTTGAAAAATCTAACCATTCAAGTTGATATTGACAAATCTACCCAAATGGGTTGATAATGACAAATCTATCCCAAAGAGTCAATTTTGACATATTTGTATCAAAGAATAAATATGGACTTATCAATATTAAACAATATTTCCTGACAAGGCAGTATTGAAGAATCTACACTGATGAGTGGATATTGACAAATCTACCCAATGTGTGGATATTGACAAATGTATCCCAACCAGTCAATATTGATGAATCTCCCACTACAGGTCAACATCATTTAATCTACAACTTTGAGTCAATATCAATGAATCTACACTGATGCATCAATATTGATGAATCTACACCTTTATGTAATATTGATGAGTCCTACACCATTGAGTCGATATCTATGAATCTATCCTGTGTGTCAATATCAATGAATCTTCACTGATGAGTTAATGTTGATGATCTCATCAATGAGTCAATATTGACATATCAAAATTGATATACCTACAATGCCAAATTCCATATTGATGAATTTACCCAATCAAGTTGATATTGCCAAATCTACCTGTAGGTTATTATGGATAAATCTACACTGATGAGCCAATATCAACAAATGAACACAAGAGTGAATTTGACAAATTTACCATGACTGGTCCATATTAATGAGTAAACCCCTATGGATCAATGTCAATGAATCTATCTCATCAAGTCAATATTGATGAATCTACCCCAATGGGTCAGTATCAACAAATCAACCCTGATGGGTCAATATCAGTGAATTGAAACCAATTGCTTGATATTGATGAATCTACCAACATGTCAGTATTGATGAATCTATACCAGCAAATTGATATGGTGAATCTACTCTGTTGAGTTGATATCAACCAATCTAATATGAAGAATTTATATTGACAACTGATATCAAATAATCAAACCTGATGTGTCAATACTGACAAATCTACACAGATTAACTGATATCAACGAATACCCAGACAGGTTGATATTAACTAATGTACCCAGATCGGTCAATATCAATGAATCTACATTGTCAAATAGTTTTCAAAAAGTTGATATTGGTGAATCTACTCCAGTGGGTCAATATAAATGAAACTACTTGGATGGGTCCATATCAATGCATCTAACTGCACCAGTTTGATATCAACGTATCTACATCGATGATTTGATTCCAACAAATCAGTACTGATAAATCTACACTGACTAGTTGATATTCATGAATCTACATAGATGAGTCAACATCAATGATTATATCCAGTTTAGTCAATAGCAGAGAATTCACAATGACCTGCTTGATATTGACAAATCTACATGAACTTGTGAATATTGGAGAATCTTACCATGGCCACTTAATATTGGCAAATATATACAGTTGAGTTGGAATTGACAAATTTATATTGATAAATTGATATCAAAACATTAAAATTGATGAACCTTTACAAGTGGATATATACCCTGTCAAGTAGATATTGACAAATCTACCTCAACATATCAATATCATCAAATCTACACTTGCTAGTAGATATCAAGGACTATAACCCAAGAAGTCATAATTGATGAATCTACACTGATGGGTTGATGTCAATGTAAGTATGCAGATGGGAAGATATTGACAAATCTACCCCATCAATATTGACATATCTACAGTGAAGAATTGATATTAACAAATCAACATTAGGCAATCTACCCTGATGAGTAGATAATGATGAATCTATAGCTTCAATATTATATGAATGAATTTACATATTTGAGTCAATAGTGACAAATCTAGACCAATGTTTCGACACTGAAGAGTCAACAATGATGAGTCAAAGTTGATGGATATGCCCAGTTGAATCAGTTTCAATGAATCTATCCTGATGAGTTGATTTGAATATATCTACACCAAATATTCAATATCAACAAATCTACAACAAAGAGTCAATATCAGCAAATCTACCCCACAGGTCGGTATTGACAAATCTTCTTGGCAGAGTCAGTATTGATGGATGAATCCCAAGTGTTTGGTACTGATGAAACTACATCTACTAATTGATACTGAAAATTCACATCTGATGAATCAACCCTGAAAGTTCAATATCAATGAATCTACACCAATAAATTGATATGGATGAGTCAACACCTATGGGTTAATGTCAGTCTACCCCATCCAGTTGATATCAACAAATCTAACCCACTGAATTGATATGGACAAATCTACACTGGAGAGTCAGTATTGTTTACTCTACCCTGACAGGTTGATATCAAAGGATCAAAGAATCATCAATATCAATGAATCAACACCTACAGTTTATATTGATGTATATACCTCATCAAGTCATAATCAATGAATCTACCCCTGTGGGCTGACATTGATGAATCTATGTTGATTGGTTAATATCAATGAATCTACATCAACAGGTTAACATTGAATGGATCCTGAAAAGTTGATATCTATGAATCTCCACTCATGAATAGATATTGACAAATTGTCCTAGTTGATCTGATATAATCAATTCTACCATGATGGGTTGATGTTGATGAATCTACACCACTGAGTTGATATTGATGAATCTACCATGATGAATCAACATTGACTAATCTGCACCATCAAGTGAATATTGACAAATCTACATTGACAATCTGATATCAACACATCAATATCAAGGAATCTAACCTGAAGTGTCAATATTGATCAATCTACACTGACAAGACAATTTTGAAAAATCTACACCAAGGGGTCAATATTGATAAATCCAACAACCAGAGTTGATATTGAAGAATCTACTCTGATGTGTCAATATTGACCAATCTGCATTGACAGGTTGATAATGATGCATCTACCATGATGGGTGGACATTGACAAATCTACACTGGCAAGTGGATATTAATGAATCTGTACAGAAGGTTCAATATAGATAAGTCTATCTCAAAAGATGGTTATCAATGAATATTTTTTGATGGGTCTATATCTGTGAATCTGCCCTAATGTGTCAATATTGATTAATGTATCCCTATGGGTCAATATCTAGTAATCTACCCCTTCAGGTCAATATTGAAGAATCTACCATATGTCAATATCAATGAATCTACCCTGATAGATTTATATTGATGTATCTATTTTTTATATTTTATTGTAAACAAATGGGATACATGTTGCCTCTCTGTACATGGCGCAAAGGCATACCATTTGTGTAATCATAAATCCACATACAATAATGTTGTTTGATTCATTCTGTTATTTTTTCCCCTTCCCCCCACCCCTCCCACCCCTCTTTACCCTCTATACAGTACTTTCTTCCTCCATACTTGCCCCCCTCCCTAACACTAACTCTAACCCTAACACTAACCCTTCCCTCCCCCCCATTATGTGTCATCCTCCACTTATTAGCGATATCATTCGTCCCTTGTCTTTTTGAGATTGGCTTATCTCACTTAGCATGATATTCTCCAATTTCATCCATTTGCCTGCAAATGCCATAATTTTGTCATTCTTTATGGCTGAGTAATATTCCATTGTGTATATATACCACAGTTTCTTTATCCACTCGTCAATTGAAGGGCATCTAGGTTGGTTCCATAGTCTGGCTACTGTGAATTGAGCAGCTATGAACATTGATGTGGCTGTATCTCTGTAGTATGCTGATTTTAGATCCTTTGGGTATAGGCCAAGGAGTGGGATAGCTGGGTCAAATGGAGGGTCCATTCCAAGTTTTCTAAGGAATCTCCACACTGCTTTCCAGAGTGGCTGCACTAATTTGCAGCCCCACCAGCAATGCATGAGTGTACCTTTCTCCCCACATCCTCGCCAACACCTGTTGCTTGTATTTTTGATAATCGCCATTCTAATTGGGGTGAGATGGAATCTTAGGGTGGTTTTGATTTGCATTTCTCTTATTACTAGAGATGTTGAACATTTTTCATATGTTTATTGATTGCTTGTACATCTTCTTCTGTGAAGTGTCTGTTCATTTCCTTAGCCCATTGTTTGATTGGATTATTTGCATTCTTGGTGTAGAGTTTTTTGAGTTCTTTATACATTCTGGAGATTAGTGCTCTATCTGAAGTATGATTGGCAAAGATATTCTCCCACTCTGTAGGCTCTTTCTTCACATTACTGATAGTTTCCTTTGCTGAGAGAAAGCTTTTTAGTTTGAATCTATCCAAGTTATTGATTCCTGCTTTTATTTCTTGTGCTATGGGAGTCCTGTTGAGGAAGTCTGGTCCTAGGCCGACATGTTGAAGATCGGGACCTACTTTTTCTTCTATAATCTGCAGAGTCTCTGGTCTGATTAAAAGGTCCTTAATCCATTTTGAGTTGAGTTTTGTGCAGGGTGAGAGATATGGGTTTAGTTTCATTCTGTTGCATATGGATTTCCAATTCTCCCAGCACCATTTGTTGAAGAGGCTATCTTTTCTCCATTGCATATTTTTGGTGCCTTTGTCTAGTATTAGAAAGTTATATTTATTTGGGTTTGTGTTCGTGTCCTCTATTCTGTACCATTGATCTACCTGTCTATTTTGGTACCAGTACCATGCCGTCTTTGTTACTATTGCTTTGTAATAAAGTTGAAGTTCGGGTATTGCGATACCCCCTGCTTCATTTTTCCTGCGAAGGATTGCTTTAGCTATTCTGGGTTTCTTATTCTTCCAGATGAATTTCATGATTGCTTGCTCTATTTCTGTAAGGTACGTCATTGGGATTTTAATTGTGATTGCATTGAATCTGTATAGCACTTTTGGTAGTATGGCCATTTTGACAATATTAATTCGGCCTATCCAAGAACATGGGAGATCTTTCCATCTTCTAAGGTTTTCTTCGATTTCTTTCTTTAGTGTTCTGTAGTTCTCATTGTAGAGGTCTTTTACCTCTTTTGTGAGATTGATTCCCAAGTATTTTATTTTTTTCGATGCTATGGTGAATGGGGTAGTTTTCATAATTTCTCTTTCTGAGGATTCCTCACTTATGTATAAAAATGCATTGGATTTATGAGCATTGATCTTGTAACCTGCCACCTTACTGAATTCACTTATGAGTTCTAACAGTTTTCTGGTGGAATTTCCTGGTTCCTCTAAGTATATAATCATATCATCTGCAAATAGGGATAGTTTGAGTTCTTCTTTTCCTATTCGTATTCCTTTAAATTCCTTGGTCTGTCTAATTGCTCTGGCTAGAGTCTCAAAAACGATATTGAATAGGAGTGGTGAAAGAGGGCATCCCTGTCTTGTTCCAGTTTTTAGGGGGAATGCTTTCAGTTTTTCACCGTTAAGAATGATATTAGCCATGGGCTTAGCATAGATGGCCTTTACAATGTTAAGGAATGTTCCCACTATCCCTATTTTTTCTAGTGTTTTGAACATGAAGGGGTGTTGTATTTTATCAAATGCTTTTTCTGCATCTATTGAAATAATCATGTGGTTCTTGACTTTAAGTCTATTGATATGGTGAATTACATTTATTGATTTCCGGATGTTGAACCAACCTTGCATCCCTGGGATAAAACCCACTTGATCGTGGTGCACTATCTTTTTAATATATTTTTGTATGCGATTTGCTAAAATTTTATTGAGAATTTTTGCGTCAATGTTCATTAATGATATCGGTCTGAAATTTTCTTTCCTCGATTTATCTCTGTCTGGCTTGGGTATCAGGGTAATATTGGTTTCATAGAATGAGTTTGGGAGGGTACCCTCCTCTTCTATTTCATGGAATACTTTGAGAAGTATTGGAATGAGCTCTTCTTTAAAGATTTTGTAGAACTCGGCTGAGAACCCATCTGGTCCTGGACTTTACTTTGTTGGTAGGCTTTTGATGACCTCTTCTACTTCATTACTTGAAATTGATCTATTTAAATTTTGTATGTCCTCCTCGTTCAATTTAGGCAATTCATATGTCTCTAGAAACCTGTTGATGTCTTCGAAATTTTCTATTTGGTTAGAATATAGATTTTCAAAATAGCTTCTAATTATGTTTTGTATTTCAATCGTGTCTGTTGTGATATTTCCTTGTTCATTCCGAATTTTGGTGATTTGGGTTTTCTCTCGTCTTCTCTTTGTTAGAGTGGCTAAGGGTTTATCAATTTTGTTTATTTTTTCAAAGAACCAACTATTTATTTTGTCAATTTTTTGTATAGTTTCTTTTGTTTCAATTTCATTGATTTCAGCTCTGAGTTTAACTATTTCCTGTCTTCTACTACTTTTGGTGTTGGTCTGTTCTTCTTTTTCTAGGGCTTTGAGCTGAAGTGTTAGGTTGTTTATTTGTTGATTTTTACTTCTTTTATTGAATGCGCTCCATGAAATAAATTTTCCTCTAAGTACTACTTTCATAGTGTCCCAAAGATTTTGATATGATGTTTCTTTGTTCTCATTTACCTCTAGGAATTTTTTAATTTCCTTCCTAATATCTTCTGTTATCCATTCATCATGTAATAGCATATTGTTTAATCTCCAGGTGTTGGAGTAGCTTCTGTTTTTTACTCTTTCATTTATTTCTAACTTCAAACCATTATGATCTGATAGAATACAAGGTAGTGTCTCTATCTTCTTGTATTTGCTTACATTAGCTTTGTGGCATAATATATGGTCTATTTTAGAGAAGGATCCATGTGCTGCTGAGAAGAAAGTGTGTTCGCTCTTGGTTGGATGGTATATTCTATAAATGTCTGTTAAGTCTAAATTATTGATTGTGTTATTGAGATCTATGGTTTCTTTGTTCAATTTTTGTTTGGAAGATCTGTCCAGTGGTGAGAGAGGCGTGTTAAAATCACCTAGTATTATTGTGTTATGGTCTATTTGGTTTCTGAAATTGAGAAGGATTTGTTTGACATACATGGATGAGCCACTGTTTGGGGCATAGATGTTTATGA
>NW_027632459.1:0-45304 GCF_902686455.1 Sciurus vulgaris | reverse complement strand
TGAATTGACCTGTAAGTGCTCAAATAGTTTAACAAATAAGGAATTTGAAATTTACTTAGGAGACATATTCTGAAATATAACTTATAAATGACATTTTATGGGTTTTATATGATTTGTTGCATTAACTCTGAATAATTAAATATGAAATATATAATAATTGGTTAATAAGCAATAATTTTAAATGGATGCTTGGTGCATACAGGTACAGGAATAATTGCAGGAACATTCATTTACCATGGTTTTTGATATTAATGTTGCTGGAATGGTTCTTTTGGTTCATATAAAATTTACTCCTCAGAATAATCCTTCTCTAAACACAACTCAACATTTATGGTAATTATTCAAGATTCCATTCCATCTTTGAGAGACTGGCCATGAAAAAAGTTGATTCTTAGACAAACATCTTTCCAATGTCTACGCAAATCAGGTAGACAGAAGTGTATTTATCTTCTGAAGGTGTTTGTGACATCTAAAATGTCGTAAATTATGGACCAAACAACTAGAGTATGAACCGTTATCTCCTTGTGGCTTCTGTCATTATTTGAAGCAATGGGGCCCTACTCAAACTATTGAATCCTGAGTAGGAAATGCATCTGTGGACTTCAAGTTTGCAATAGTCAACCGGCTATCCAATTCTGAACACAACCAACTTTTGGGGCTGCAAATCTTTGCGGAGAGAATGAGGGGAAATGAAAACTAGACATAAAAGGGGAGTGAGAAAATGTGATCTGCATTCTAAGGGAGATTAGTGCTCAAGGTGGATGTGATGTGTTAAGGACCATGTCAGAAAAAAATACACAGCACAGCGAGCCTGATTTTCACATACTGCACCAAACCTGCTCCACCCGGACTAGAGTAGAGGCTGGGAAAGCCAGAAAGCCAACGTGCTTTTTCTACCCCTTGGAAGGAGCTGGGCCGGAGCTGGGCCGGAGCCCAGGCCTGAGCCTAGGGGCCGTGGTTCCCGCCGCTCTCCTGGGCCGTCTGCCCACTGGGCCCGGAATTTGCAGATGATCCCTGGAGGAGCGACCTGCACGCATGCGCGAGTGCGCACGTGAAGGCGCAGTGGGCGGCTCCAACCCCCAGACACCTGCGCAAACAGATCAATCCAGGCTCTGGACCCCGCAGAGAGGCTCAGCGGCTGATCCAGGGCCCAGGCGAGGGGAGGGACCCCGCTTGCTTGACCACTCCTGCATTCACGGCGCGCCGCCACACCGGTAAGAGCAAAAGGACCCGAACCCTGCTTTCCCCTGGCGTGTTCGTGCCCTCTACTCGGGGGCTGGGCCTCCCAGTGCCACGGTCTTCCCTCCGGCGGACGCTGGCTGCGCGCGAGGGGTGCTTCCCTATGAAGAGGCCTCCAGGCTGCTCCAGGTACAGACCTGCCAACTTGCCTCCCTTCGTGCCCCGCAGCCGGCTCCCCGCGCCACTTTGTTGGGTGCATCCCTTCCGTTCTGTGTCTCTCATTCCCTTTCCCTTTCTGCAGCCCTGCGGAGGCCCGTGTGCTGTCTGCAGCCAATGGTGTCCCGCGCCGGTCCGTCGACCCTTGCGCGGGTGGGAGGACCTCTGTGGGCACTGCCCTTTCTGCCCTAGCCAAACGGTGTGCCCAGCAGGGGGACGCCTGGTGCCCTGATCCCTGGCTTCCTGCACGGTTTCCCTTCCGTGCCCACCGGCCTCTTTGGGGTCCGTGATGGGGAAAGCTTGCAATGAAATTCTCGATTTATCCAAAGGGTTGGCGGCGGTGTGTAATTCCCCCCTCTTCCACCAACAACCCCCAGAGTCTCCTAGTCCTCTCATCCCTTCCCCTTTACTGGATTCTTTGGCCTCACTGCACGTGTCCAGGAGTTTCTTTACTCTGCGCCCGTCTTAGTGCTTCTTTGGTTGTTTCTGGAGGAAGGTGGGGCGGTGGGTGTGAGAGACCTATGGGGACCTGCTTTTCTGGTTGCTGAATGCCTGTGCAGGCTTAAAGGGAGCACGTTTCCTTGATGTTTTTCAGGGAGGCAGCAGGAACAGAGCAGGCCAGATCTCAAAACTACTGTAGCGGAGGCTTTTGTTTTGAGGCACAAGCGATTTGCAAAATACTCCCTGAAGATAACCTGTGAGACACCATCTCTGGAGAAAGCATCCTTTTCGTGAGTACTGACAGCCTGCCCATTCTCTTTCCTTGGTTCCCCCCAAAATATGGAATGATAGAAAAGGTGCATGATTCCTGTTCTGTCTTCCTGTTGCTGAAGCTCTCAGTGGCTGAATCACAGAATGTCCTTTTTTCTGAAAGAACATGTTTCGCTCAAATTGCCTATGTTGGATAATGTACCCACACCTCAGGAACACCAGGAGAAAACTTTCTGGCCCAGGTTGATTTTACCTGTTGTTTATAACTACAGCCTAACATTGTATTGGTGGCAGGTGAGCTGTATTGGAAGGAGTGTTTTTAAAAAGAAATCAAAGCAGATCCTGTGTTCACTGCCCAGCATTTTCAATGGGTGTAAATGTTTTTGCATCAGCATTGCTTCATTGTAGGTGCCAGGCCTGAATATGATGTACTGATCAAAGAGTTTGTTCTCCACTCTCCCTGTCATTACCATTTGCAGTTATTTGGTATTTCTGTGCAGGTGGTGTACCATTCAGTATAATAGTGCAATTCTTAGGAAACTGTAACCAGGATCTTGAGAGGTGATTTTCTGGAGATGGTGATGCCAAAGTATCCAGAGGGCCTAGACAGGATCAGATTTCTTCTGAGGGTAGGGATTTGTCCTTGATTTAGTTTTGACCCCTATTTCCATAGGTATGTAACCAAACACAGTTTTCCTTTTGTATTTTCCTTTCCTTACAGAGCTGATGATCTTTGTGTTTTAGAGAAATGACAGTTTTTAGGCAATTAACAAGGTTAACCTTTTGACCTCTTGAGACTTAAGTAATTTTTTTCTGCAAAGTTCATTAAAGACTTAGAGGAAATAAGTCTCATTTTTCAAGCAAAATTTACTACATTTTTAGTTAAAAATAAAAATTCAGTTTGTAATTTTTATTTTTAGCAATTCTGGGTTTGAGGTAAACTTTAATAACTTGGTAAGTTGGAAAAAGAATAAATGAGTGTAATTAAAGGAGCATATTTAAGGTGCAGTAGCCTACATAATTAAGGCCAAGTTGTGTGTGTATAAAAGAACTCATTTGTGTAGTCTTACAAGACTAATGGAGGCATCGCTAAAGCTTTATAAATAATGTAAGTTGTGTGTAATGTAGAGTCTACAAAGATGGCAGAGAAAGCATCATTACCAGCCTTTTCAATTTGCTTGAGATCTTAACTGTTTTTCAGCACTGAAGTGGTACAAACTGATACATCAGGATGACATGGGGTCAGCCTGTGAAGCTGAATGATGTCAGCTTATTAGTTCAGTCATCATAATTAAACCATATTAGAGGGGCAACTAAGCAGGAGTGTGGCATTATACTTCAGACATGTGTGGTATGTTTTTTTTTGTTGTTCATAATGGAAAGGCCAAGATAGCCAAGAACACTAGTGTTTCTAAAGGAGGGAAAGCCTTACAGAACTATGAATTTCTGAGGGAAAAATTGAAGATAAATGCAGAGATGTTCAGTGTGCATTGATCAAGTAGCTTCCCCTTGGTGGTATAGAAACAAGTGCTTTGGTGCTGGCCCTTTGCAGATCTGGTCTGTGTATTGAATCATGCTTTACATGAGCTTGAATTTAACTTGGCCTTAGGGACCTTCTACAATATCAAAGGTCCACATACTTCTTTATCTCTGATCCTTTCATTAGCACTGAGCCCATATAGTACATTTCCTTCCCTTTTCCTAAAGTCTTCCGGTTCCTGTCTTAAAAGTACTTCTAAAAGCAAAATTTCTAAGACAGAAGCCATGCGACTTGGAAGTGGGACTGAATTTAGAATATTTACTTTTAGTTATAATTTATAGAAATTTTTATTCCAATATACAAAATATGGGACAGCTATCCCAACAAACATGTACAGTTATATAGCAGTTAGCCCCATTTACAGCTGGAACCTGCCCCTCATTTTAATCACAGCCAGCCAATGGACAAACTCACATTGCTTTCTAGGTGGGTCACTTTTCTTACTTATTATATACCTTTATTCTTTTTCCCCCAATCTAAACCCTAAATGTTCTTCTAAAAGTATACTGAGTTTCTGATAAGCTTCAAAACATTTTTACTTAGATCCAGCTGCACCAAGAGTAAAAAGTAGATTTAGAACCATCACCCCATACTCCCTCCCCCGACAAATCATACCATGAAAAACGGTGTAAATGTGAACAGTGTGTGACTACCATTGAACCCAACACAAACGCTAGAACTTGCTCTACCATGAAATTTAACTTGGTTTTTCCTGCATGTTTTTAACCCAAAGACATAAAAGCAAACATGACACAGTATTTTGATGCTGTACCTTTATGCAAATGACTTCATCTATCTTTCTTATACATGTTGTGTCCTAGCTGATGGTAAAATTGACTCTGCTTCACTTTACCCTTTTTCTCTGTACAGAAAATTGTAAAAGTACAGTTTTAAGTCCCAGCACAATTTGGTTTAAGCCCTTAAAATACAAGCACTTCCACTGCTCAGACTTTCCTCACATTCTTGGTTGTGATTCTCTGTGCAATGTCAGTAGATCAGGCAGGCTATATATAATTTGTATAAAACATCTCCAGCCAGGGTAGTTTGTACTGTATTGATGCATGATTTGACTTGTTATTTGTCTAACTCATCAGTGACCAGATTGCCATTAAACACAAAGATATTTATATTGAACCTATAAGCAATTTAGGAAAAGAAGATCCTTGCTTTTGCTCAGATTTTTTAGGTTCCTTTTTTAGTTTATGGATCATCTGTAGCCATGTAGTCTAGTAAAGTAGCCTCATAGTTACATATGGTCATTTGTTTAAATGAATTAAAATTAAATTTAATTTTTTCTCAGCACTGCCAATATTTTAAGTGCTCAATAGCCACACGTGACACGTGGCTTCCATATCGAGCAGTATGTATATAGGATAGTTCCATTGTCATGGAAAGGTCTAGATAGTGCTTCCCGAGGACCTTCCCCTCTCTTCTTACTTGTCTTCTCTACTAGTGAATTTGGGAGGTTGAAGGAGACAGACATATATTGGTTAATTTAAGTGCTCTAGTTAAAACACAGTTTGGAAGTGACAGTCGAAGCTAGTGGATAAAATGAAGTTGACTTTTCTGTAGATCTTATTTGTTATTAATGCCATGGATTCTAATTTGATTTACAGCATGGGGTAAGATAAATAATTGTACTTTTTCATAGAATTTTTATCACTTGCCATGCTAGGCATTATTTTTAATAGTTTTAAGCCTCAAAACTTCCCCTAAGAACTATTGTCACATTTTACAGATAAACTGAGGCCAGAGCAGTTGGTTGTCTTCCCTTAGGTTCATAACTAGTGAGTGACTATGATGTATCATCTTAGCTGGGATCCAGACAAGGCAGCCTGACTCCAGACCCACAGCCTTAGCTGTGCTTTTGGTTTGCATCTAGAGCACCCAGATAGGCACTGTGTGGCGGTGCTTTACTATGCCAGTGTAGACATGACTTGTCTTACTTTTTAGGCTTCTAGACATATTTTCCCTCTTGTTCTTTTTTGTCTTCTATTGTCCCTTTGTAAATGTGTAAAACGGAAAAGTAATTTTAATATTTATCTAAGCAACACGTAATTTGAAGAAAATCTGACATAGAAGTAATGTATTTCAAAGCCCAGGTTTTTTTTTTTTTCACCTTTTCTGTATAATTCCTGCTGCTTTTCTTGAATTTTATTGTATAATCATAAGGTAATGGGTACTTATGAAGGAAGTTCTAGTAGTTCGATTTATCTCATTGACATTACCCTGTTTTTCCTGAGTGGTTAAACATGCATCCTGAGGTAAGACTAGTTCATTGCAAATTCCTTGGGGATTTTTTGGGTAAATGTTTGAGTATTCTTTTGTTTAATGTCTTACCTTTCTCTTGTTCTCAGCTTTTTGAATGGAGAGGTGGACCATTTAAGAATCTGGCAAACCAAGAGTCCTGAATCTTCTTTTTCATCTAAAAATATCCATGTCCTGGTGAGTTTGTGTATATACTTATGCAGCCCCAGTGCATGATACTTCAGGTGAAGTACATCCATGGGACTGTCTTGCCAGGCACTTTCATAAACACTGACTCATGACTGCCTATTTAGAAATGTTTGATGTTTAAAGTTGCTTTAAAGGCTTTCTAATCCAGATGGCTCATGTCCAGATGAGCAGTGTGAGGCTGAGAGAAGATGACCTGCTTGTCTAACGTTACCCATGTAGTGTTTACAAGCAGGAAAGTGAACCCCAGATCCACCTAGTGTTGTTGAGCATTCTTTATTATTATTATAATTATTATAATTTACACGATAGTAGAGTATATTTTGAAATATTATACATACATAGAATAACTTGTTCCAATTAGGATTCTATAATTGCAGTTGTGCATGATTTTGGTTTGCATCTAATGCACCCAGATAGGCATCGTGTGGTTACCTTGGTGGTATGTTTATATATGAGGACAGGGTGATCCTCTTGTTTGTTTTTTTCTTCCACACTCCCTAAATTTCTGAGGCTTTGGACTGAGCATGTCCAGTAGAGCTTGGTTGAAGGAAGGGTAGATGAGTTTTTATTTGGCATGATACTGACAGTTTATACCTACTCTTTGAGCTAAATAGAAACCAAGTCTGACAGAGAGATATTTGTTTCTCCATGTTGAAATTGGTATTTTTCTTTCATTCTATAAATGGAAAAGAAAAACCCTATGTCTAATTTAATCAATGGGACCTTATTAGAAAATGGGAATTCCAAGGATGTACAAACTTCAGATTAAACCAGACAGTTCTGACATAGGGATACATGAAACTCCTGCAGACTCCCCAAGCAGATCACATTCTCCACCAAAAGCTGAAGTTTGGGGTCTTTAGAGAAGGGCTAGGGGGCACTAGGGAGAGAGTTGGAAATGTGTGAGAAGAAAAAGGATAATTTAATTGTAAAATGGTAGAGAAAATTGGTATGAAGTCATAAAGCAACTGTGAGGTAGAAGTGCTCTGGTACTTCTCTGTATGTGGCTTTAATTGTTGGTACCATGATGGCAGGGTGTGCTTTGAAAATGGGGCATTGCCTCTGGGCCTCAAACTGAAAGTTCTTGACTCCATATCTGCCTTTTCTGCTGTTATTTGGTAGACTAATACTCAGTCTGATGAGTTGATCTCTTATTTGATTTGAGGGAAAAATACCTAAAGTATTTTTGACACTTAAAACCTATAGCATCCTTTAAAAAGAAAAGAAAGATAGCCGTAAATAGCATGTACTGCTTACCGTCTAAGTTAAATTCTTCATTGATGTATGCATAAGGTAATTTCAGTTTTATAGCAGTTAGTTTTATAGGCAAAAAGTAACATTTACTTCTGTTGCTGACTGCAGAAATAAGCAGGCTGTAGAATATTCAATTGCATAATGGACTTAGCTCTTTTGGATAGAAAGAGCAAAAGCTTTTGTAAATGGTACCTCAGAAGTCACTGGAAGTGCAGTATTGGAATAATTGAGCATCTCTGCCAGTTTTCTCATCAACTAAAAACTTCAGAGAAGACTCTCTTGAAAATAAAGCTTCCTATGCTCTTAAGGTCTGAGGAGTCTACCTGGTGTGATTCTCCCAAATCTCTTCTGCTTGGTTCTTGGTGTTTGGAAAAGGAGCTTTATCCTTTTTCAAGAACCCAGATCTGTGGTATAGTGGATTGGTTTCATAACTTTTTTTTTGGACAAGAGACCTGAATTTAAAGAAAGAGCACATATACATACAAGTATAAATTATGCATATGTGTGTTTTTGATCTCAAGATGTAAATATTTAGTCATATTTGAGAAGTGGGATATAAGAGTCTATTGATTTGAAAATATATTTTATTTATGTATGCTTATATATACATATTTATAAATATAAATATGTTTATTATATATTTTGAAAATATATTTTATACAAAATTTTTAAAGTAATATTTATAGTTTCTCCTAATTTTAGGGCTAGTCTACTGTTGATATTTTTTCCTACAATTTCAGATATAGTTACTCATACTATTCATTCATTTTTCTGTCCTGGTCTATCTTTTGTGCTTTCTTTGTGGTACACTTATGTAAAGTGGAAATATTTCAGAACTTGTATAGCTTTTTCCTTTCAATTTCAAATACCACAAAAAAAGAACTAACTATCTTTGAACTATTATAATTGGGCATTAAATTATTCATTTAGCTAAATGCAAGATTATTTGTTTAGAGCAAAGGAAAACATCATTTTTAATGAAGGAGAAATATTAAATTCACCCATTTTGGTAATTTTGGTGTGGTATTGTAATAAGTACATGTTCTTAATTTATTCAATGAATATTTGTTGGTTCTAAAAGGCACAATAATTTAAGACACACTAATGAAAACTTAAATGCAACAACATTGTAAGAATTATAACAAGGTAATGTAGGAGTGAGCTGTGCTGCAGCTCATGAGAAGATCACTCTGATATAGAGGGACACATGGTTTTGCACAGGTAGGATGGAGACACTGCTGGGCACAGAGTGCTTGGGAGATCAGCACAGGTGCTGAATAGGCTGGAGTAACCCTCTCCAGTAGAAGCAGATGTTCTGTCTGAGCTATGGCTACAGGAGGCTACTAAGCACTTCAAAAGTGGCCAGGAAAACTGGGAGCTGCATTTTTTTTGTCCTAACTTCTGTTTCAGTAGCCATGATGGCTGTCATGAAGCAGCCCAGGTATGGTGACTGGTGAGCACCTCCACCTGACCTCTCTGTTGTTCCCAGTGGAACCCAGCAAGGTGAGGCAGAGGAGATGTTCAGAATGGATGGGTTGGGATGACAGTTTGAAGGCCTTGATGTGTTAGAATAGGAAGCACTCAGAAGTCACTGAAAGTGTTGGGCTTGCAGTTGGGATTGGAGCAGGTAGAACGTGGATACCAGGAGATTTAAAAGAAAGCTATTGAATTATCTGTGTGGTATTAAATTTCTGATGTAAGTAGAAGTGGAAAAATGAGTTTTGCAGGCAAAATGGCAGAGACTGGTGATTGGCTGTAGAGTAACAAGAGAAGTCAGAGGTGGATCTTAAATTTCCAACCTTAGTAGGGGAGAAATCTTAGGTTGTGGAAGGAGAAAGGCTTGTATGATAAGTTGGGGTTGATTAGACATGTTGAATTTAAGGTGGGGTGACTTCACCCCACCTTAAGAAGGAGTGTTCTTCAGGTACATTGCAGGGGCATACCTGGAGTTTAGGGAAGAGTTTGTGTGGGTTCCCTTGGCAGCTGCCTGCTTCTTATTCTGAGGGACCCATGAATAAAGAAACAGCCAGTGCTTGGACTGCATTGGAGCCCACAGGAGTTAGGAGAAGGAAGAGACATGTGTGAAATAGACAAAAAAGAAGGAACTGGAAGAAAGGTAGAGAGTCCAAGGAGAGGTGAAACTAGGAAGCTGTGGGAAGAAACTCCAGAGTAGCTCTAGAGAGTGAAGTTTGAGATTCAGGGTGAAGGAGTGAAGGTCACATGATCAAATGAATGCATTGACAAGTCTGCAAAAACAGCAGAATGGGGGTCCAGGTCAGAGGAATGTACACTGCAAGGCTCATGCCAGATACCACTGTCCCAGGAGGCAAGAAAGTTCCTGTGTCAGGGTGGAGAGATGAGGAAATCAGCAAATAGCAGTGGAGTTTAAGAATCTGGAGAAGTTTTATTTTACTTTATTTTATTGTAAACACATGGGATACATGTTGTTTCTCTGTTTGTACATGGCATAAAGGCATACCATTTGTGTAATCATAAATTTACATAGAGTAATGTTGTTTGATTCATTCTGTTATTTTTCCCTTCCCCCCACCCCTCCCACCCCTCTTTTCCCTCTATACAGTGCTTCCTTCCTCCATACTTGCCCCCCTCCCTAACCCTAACTCTAACCCTAACACTAACCCTTCCCTCCCCCCATTATGTGTCATCATCCACTTATTAACGATATCATTCATCCTTTGGCTTTTTGAGATTGGCTTATCTCACTTAGCATGATATTCTCCAATTTCATCCATTTGCCTGCAAATGCCATAATTTTATCATTCTTTATGGCTGAGTAATATTCCATTGTATATATATATACAACAGTTTCTTTATCCATTCATCAATTGAAGGGCATCTAGGTTGGTTCCACAGTTTGGCTATTGTGAATTGAGCAGCTATGAACATTGATGTGGCTGTATCTCTGTAGTATGCTGATTTTAAGTCCTTTGGGTATAGGCCAAGGAGTGGGTTAGCTGGGTCAAATGGTGGGTCCATTCCAAGTTTTCTAAGGAATCTCCACACTGCTTTCCAGAGTGGCTGCAGAGTGGCTCCACCAGCAATGTATGAGTGTACCTTTCTCCCCACATCCTCGCCAACACCTGTTGTTGCTCGTATTCTTGATAATCGCCATTCTAATTGGGGTGAGATGAAACCTTAGGGTGGTTTTGATTTGCATTTCTCTTATTACTAGAGATGTTGAACATTTTTCCATATGTTTGTTGATTGCTTGTAGATCTTCTGTGAAGTGTCTATTCATTTCCTTAGCCCATTTGTTGACTGGATTATTTGAATTCTTGGAGTAGAGTTTTTTGAGTTCTTTATAGATTCTGGAGATTAGTGCTCTATCTGAAGTATGATTGGCAAAGATATTCTCCCACTCTGTACGCTCTTTCTTCGCATTGCTGATAGTTTCCTTTGCTGAGAGAAAGCTTTTTAGTTTGACTCTATCCCAGTTATTGATTCTTGCTTTTATTTCTTGTGCTATGGGAGTCCTGTTAAGGAAGTCTGGTCCTAAGCTGACATGTTGAAGATCTGGACCTACTTTTTCTTCTACAATCTGCAGGGTCTCTGGTCTGATTCTGAGGTCCTTAATCCATTTTGAGTTTAGTTTCCTGCATGGTGAGAGATATGGGTTTAGTTTCATTCTGTTGCATATGGATTTCCAGTTTTCCCAGCACCATTTGTTGAAGAGGCTATCTTTTCTCCATTGCATATTTTTGGCACCTTTGTCTAGTATGAGAAAATTGTATTGATTTGGGTTTGTGTCCGTGTCCTCTATTCTGTACCATTGATCTACCTTTCTATTTTGGTACCAATACCATGCCGTTTTTGTTACTATTGCTTTGTAGTAGAGTTGAAGATCTGGTATTGCAATACCCCCTGTTTCACTCTTCCTGCTAAGGATTGCTTTAGCTATTCTGGGTTTCTTATTCTTCCAGATGAATTTCATAATTGCTTGCTCTATTTCTGTAAGGTACGTCATTGAGATTTTAATTGGAATTGCATTGAATTTGTATAGCACTTTAGGTAGTATGGCCATTTTGACAATATTAATTCTTCCTATCCAAGAACATGGAAGATCTTTCCATCTTCTAAGGTGTTCTTCAATTTCTTTCTTTAGTGTTGTATAGTTCTCATTGTAGAGGTCTTTCACCTCTTTTGTGAGATTGATTCCCAAGTATTTTATTTTTTTCAATGCTATTGTGAATGGGGTAGTTTTCCTAATTTCTCTTTCTGAAGATTCATCACTTATGTATAAAAATGCGTTGGATTTATGGGCATTGATCTTGTAACCTGCTACTTTACTGAATTCACTTATGAGTTCTAAGAGTTTTCTGGTGGAATTTCCAGTTTCCTCTAAATATATAATCATGTCATCAACGAACAGGGATAGTTTGAGTTCTTCTTTTCCAATTCATATCCCTTTAATTTCTTTGGTCTGTCTAATTGCTCTGGCTAGAGTCTCAAGAACGATGTTGAATAGAAGTGGTGAAAGAGGGCATCCCTGCCTTGTTCCAGTTTTTAGGGGGAATGCTTTCAGTTTTTCACCATTTAGAATATTAGCCATGGGCTTAGCATAAATGGCCTTTACAATGTTAAGGAATGATCCCACTACCCCTATTTTTTCTAGTGTTTTGAGCATGAAGGGATGCTGTATTTTATCAAATGCTTTTTCTGCATCTATTGAAATAATCATGTGATTCTTGACTTTAAGTCTATTGATATGGTGAATTACATTTATTGATTTCCTGATGCATCCCTGGGATGAAACCCACTTGATCATGGTGCACTATCTTTTTAATATGTTTTTGTATGCGATTTGCTAAAATTTTATTGAGAATTTTTGCGTCGATGTTCATTAAGGATATTGGTCTGAAATTTTCTTTCCTTGATGAGTCTCTGTCTGGTTTAGGTATCAGTGTGATATTGGCTTCATAGAATGAGTTTGGGAGGGTTCCCTCCTCTTCTATTTTATGGAATACTTTGAGAAGTATTGGAATGAGCTCTTCTTTAAAGGTTTTGTAGAACTCGGCTGAGAACCCATCTGGTCCTGGACTTTTCTTTGTTGGTAGGCTTTTGATGACTTCTTCTATTTCAGTACTTGAAATTGGTCTATTTAAATTGTGTATGTCCTCCTTGTTCAGTTTAGGCAATTCATATGTCTCTAGAAACCTGTTAATGTCTTCGAGGTTTTCTGTTTTGTTGGAGTATAGATTTTCAAAATAGCTTCTAATTATGTTTTGTATTTCAATCCTGTCTGTTGCCATATTTCCTTGTTCATTCCGAATTTTAGTGATTTGGGTTTTCTCTCGTCTTTGTTAGTGTGGCTAAAGGTTTATCAATTTTATTTTTTTGAAGAACCAACTATTTATTTTGTCAATTTTTTGTATTGTTTCTTTTGTTTCAATTTCATTGATTTCAGCTCTGAGTTTAACTATTTCCTGTCTTGTACTACTTTTGGTGTTGTTCTGTTCTTCTTTTTCTAGGGCTTTGAGCTGTAGTGTTAGGTCATTTATTTGTTGAGTTTTACTTCTTTTGTTAAATGCGTTCCATGAAATAAATTTCCCTCTAAGTACTGCTTTCATAGTGTCCCAAAGATTTTGATATGATGTTTCTTTGTTCTCATTTACCTCTAAGAATTTTTTAGTTTCCTTCCTAATATCTTCTGTTATCCATTCATCATATAATAGCATATTGTTTAATCTCCAGATGTTGGAATAGTTTCTGTGTTTTACTCTTTCATGTATTTCTAACTTCAATCCATTATGATCTGATAGAATACATGCTAGTGTCTCTATCTTCTTGTATTTGCTAACATTAGCTTTGTGGCGTAATATATGGTCTATTTTAGAGAAGGATCCATGTGCTGCTGAGAAGAAAGTGTATTCGCTCTTGGTTGGATGGTATATTCTATAAATGTCCGTTAAGTCTAAATTACTGATTGTGTTATTGAGATCTATGGTTTCTTTGTTCAATTTTTGTCTGGAAGATCTGTCCAGTGGTGAGAGAGGCGTGTTAAAATCACCTAGTATTATTGTGTTATGGTCTATTTGGTTTCTGAAATTGAGAAGGATTTGTTTGACATACATGGATGAGCCACTGTTTGGGGCATAGATGTTTATGATTGTTATATCTTGCTGATTTATGCTTCCCTTAAGCAGTACGAAATGACCTTCTTTATCCCTTCTGACTAACTTTGGTTTGAAGTCCACATTATCTGAAATGAGGATGGATACTCCAGCTTTTTTGCTGAGCCCATGTGCATGGTATGTTTTTCCCCATCCTTTCACCTTTAGTCTATGGGTATCTCTTTCCATGAGGTGAGTCTCTTGCAGGCAACATATTGTTGGATCTTTCTTTTTAATCCAATCTGCCAGTCTATGTCTTTTGATTGATGAATTCAGGCCATTAACATCCAGGGTTATTATTGAGATATTGAAGCCAGAATTGGGGACAGGCAGTTAGTGTAGAAATAGGGAATCGGGTCAAATCGAGGAAATGGAGGCCATAAAACCATCTGCCTCTGGAAGTTGGAGACTGCTGTGGGAGA
Organism: Sciurus vulgaris; assembly: GCF_902686455.1. Taxonomy (NCBI): domain Eukaryota; kingdom Metazoa; phylum Chordata; class Mammalia; order Rodentia; family Sciuridae; genus Sciurus; species Sciurus vulgaris. Next base: position 31,394 of record NW_027632459.1, on the reverse strand, counting down.
ATGGAATGTCAAGGACCTGCAGAACCCATTGATAACCAAATTTACCTGCCCTTGTCAGAGACTGCAGGCAGGAAGATGCTGATTAATGCCCCCTGGGCCCTTACCTGCCTGAATCACTTTGGCCCTCCCCTGCCCCATCCGCTTCTCACCTGCAAAACCAGGCCTAATCCTGTAGGCAGGAAGGAAAGAGATAAGGGGAGAGAATGGGAGAATAAAACCCATAAAAAAGGACAGGATTTGCTCATCCCATGGATTCCGCCTTTGGGTCCCCTTCTTCCACCCGGGAGAAGTCTGCTTTTACTTTTCTTTAATAAAGCTGCATTTTCCACTCTACATTTGCCTCGGCGTGCTTATCCTGCGTTGTACTTCAACACCTGAGGGAGCAGGACTCGTCACCAGTAAAGAGCGGTATCAATATGATTTGGTTTCCTGGTCATTTGGTTCATTTTTTAAATTTTATTTATTTATTTGTTTAACACAACTTGGTTCCTCCTTTATTTGACAATTCCTTTAGGATAATTCCTCCCTTTGCTGATTTGCTTCTTTGTTTTTCATCTCTTCCTCATGGAATATTTTGCTGAGAATGTTCTGTAATGCTGGCTTTCTTTTTGTAAATTCTTTTAGCTTTTGTTTATCATGGAAGGATTTTATTTCATCGTCAGATTTGAAGGTAAGTTTTGCTTGGTTGGCATCCATTTTCTTTCAGGGCTTGAAAAATGTTGTTCCAGGCCGTTCTAGCTTTTAGGGTCTGGATTGAAAAATCTGCTGATATCCGTATTGGTTTCCCCCTGAATGTAATTTGGTTCTTTTTTCTCACAGCTTTAAAATTCTGTCTTTATTTTGTATGTTAGGTATTTTCATTATAATGTGCCTTGGTGTGGGTCTGTTGTAATTTTGTGTATTTCGAGTCCTATAAGCCTCTTGAACTTGATTTTCCATTTCATTCTTCAGATTTGGGAAATTTTCTGATATTATTTCATTGAATAGATTGTTCATTCCTTTGGTTTGTTTCTCTAGGCCTTTCTCAATCCCAATAATTCTTAAATTTGGCCTTTTCATGATATCCCATAGTTCTTGTAGATTCTGTTCATGATTTCTTACCATCTTCTCTGTTTGTTCAACTTTCTTTTCAAGGTTAAATATTTTGTCTTCAGTGTTTGAGGTTCTGTCTTCCAGGTGTTCTATCCTACTGGATGTGCTTTCTATGGAGTTCTTAATTTGTCAAGGATTTCTGTTTGTTTTTTTTTCAATATCTCTAACTCTTTATTGAAATGATCTTTTGCTTCCTGTATTTGCTCTTTTAACTGTCGATTGGTGCGATCATTCAGTGCCTGCATTTGCTCTTTCATCTCATCATTCAGTGAGTGCATTTGCTCTTTCATCTCCTTGTTTGCTTCCCTGATCATTTTAATTATGTACATTCTGAACTCCTTTTCTGTCATTTCTTCTGCCATGCAGTCATTGGGTTTTATTGATGTAACATCTAGATTTGTTTGCGGCATTTTCTTTCCTTGTTTTATCATATTGTTCGGGTATCAGTGGACTGCTGAGATATTGCAGATTTCCTCTATTGACTTACAATGTCCCTGAAGATTTCTATATATATCCCCCCTTAGCCTTCAGTAGGCTGAAGTCTTGGAGGAAGTTGATAATGCGGTGCTCCACAAGGAAGCTGCCTCTCTAGGGGTGGTGGCCTTCAGGTGGGGTATAATCCCTGCTAGTGGGCAGAGGTGCCTCCACTTGTTGACCAATGGTCATCCAAAGGGGAACTAGGCTGCGGGCTGAGGCAAGGCCTGTTTGGGCCTGTGTCTCTGGTTTTACCATCCTTGTGGGGGAAACCTCACTAGGTAGGGGAGACTCACCCGGTGGGGAGGTCTCCTTGGTCAGTTCCCCTCCTAGAGATTCCCTTCAATTTACAGCTACCGCCTGGGCTGAGCTGCCTTCCTCTGCAAAGTTCCCAGGGGCCTGGCCCTACCTCCTGGGCCTGGGAGCCTCACCCTTCGCAGATGAATCTCCTTAGGCTGCCCCTCCTCAGAGAATCTGCCCGCAGTCCTGGAACCTTCGCTCTGCCCCTAAGTGTGTCTCTGTGTGGCTCTTCTACCCAGAAGCCTCCTAGATCCTGGGACCCTGCTCTGCACCTAATCGCCTGGCTATGCAGCCCCTCCTCTGAGCAGCCACCTGGGGTCCCGTCCAATTGCTCTGAGTCCCAGAGACCCGCCACACGCTTGTTCCTCCAGACAGCCACCCAGTATTCCGGTGCGGTCACTAGGAGTCCAAGCAACTCACTGCGTGCCTCCTCCTCCCACCAACCACCCATAGCCCTGGGCAATCAATCACTCCGAGTTGAAGTGACTGGCCCCGTTCCTCCTCCTCCTCCAGGTAACCCTCCGGGTGTTCAGGAGCGGTCGCTGTGAGTGGCTCTGAATCCAAGTGACCCGTTGTATGCGTCCTCTGGGCAACCGCCCGGAGCTCTGGTGCGGCCACTCGAGACCAGCGGCCCACCGCGCTTCCCCTCCAGGCAGCCCCCCTGTGTTCAGGATCGGTCGCTTTAAGTCCAAACAACTCACCACTCGCCTCCTCCTCTGAGCAGCCACCTGGACCTCTAACGCAGTCACTGCGAGTCTAAACGACCTGCCACGCTCCTCCTCCTCCTCCTCCTACTCCTCAGGGCAGGTCCCGGTGTTCAGAAGTGATCTGAGTCCAAACAGCTCACCACGCAGCCCCTCCTCTGGCAACCACCTGTAACTCTGGTGCAGTCATTCTGAATCCAAGCGGCCCTGCTCCTCCTCCTCCTCATCCCCAGGGCAGGCCCCGGTGTTCAGAAGCGTCGCTCTTAGTCCAAATAGCTTGCCACGCCGCTCCTCCTCTGGCAACCACCTGTAGCTCTGGCACAGTCACTCTGAATCCAAGCGGCCACGCTCCTCCTCCTCCTCCTCAGGGCAGGCCCTGGTGTTCTGAGACCACACAGCTCTCCTCGCCGCTCCTCCCCTGGGCAGCCACCGAAGCCCCAGTGGTTGCTCCGAGTCCCAGCGCTGTGCTGATCGGCCTCTTCTGCGACGCTCCCAGTTGTCCGCACTCACTGCTCCAGCGGGGGGAGGGGCATCTCGCCGGCAGCTCTACTTCACAAAGTTCCCTGCGTTCCAGGACGACCATCCCATCCGGGACGCCTCCCCAATGGGAGAGAGTCACCCAGCTGCTTTGAGTTGGTCCCAAGTCTCTCAATATCTCCTCTTTTGAATCCTGAGTCCTGGAGCAACATGAAATGCAGCCACCCTCTAGGCCGCCATCTTGAAAACCCTCTGGAGAAGTTTTTGAAGAACGTTGTAGATAGTATTTCAGAGAGTTGAGAGAGGATTCAAGTTCTAAATTCTAAATAGTGGATGAAAACCTGGGGTGAGCAGAGGTAATCACTGCCTTCTAGGGTCACTCTGGCATGGTGGACCTGGGGATAGCAAACAGGCTCAGAGGTGGGACCCTACAGTCAGGTTGCCAGGCTTAAATTCAGGTCCAGCACTTGCATTTGCAAAGCTACAATTAGCTTTTGCTTCTCCCTTATCAGAAAGAAGAGACAATAATATCAGTCTCAGAATTGCTACAGAGGTGAAATTAGTTATCTTTTATATTTTATCTAATTTGAGGTGGTGCTAATTGTGAGACATTATTTCCTGTACCACTGAGAGGAAAAACTGTCAGTAAACACAAATGTATCACAAATTGTAAATTTTCATGACTTCAGTGGTGTTAAAATGTTAGAGGTGCATCTCACAGTCAGTGAACTGCAGAATATGTGAAAGACTTAGCATAGGTCTTGGCACATAATAAACATTCATATATGTAAACTATTTATAAAAATCACTGTTTTTTAGAGTCTAGAATTAAAATATTAATGAGGGCAATATTGAGTCCATCTAGATAAGGTAGCCTAATGGACTAAATGAATTGAGAGGAATTATGAAGTGGGTGTCCTGGTAATGAAACTGTGAGATATCAAGTTTGGGAATTTGTTGTTAGAGCATTTTCCTGATAATGCCTAGATAAAGTTCTTAAAGCAAAGTATAGTAACTGAGCCAAGGGAAGAATCCCTTTAATAATTCAATGATGTTATTTAAAAATAAGGACTTTTAAATAACTAAAATAACTATTTTAATTTTTTATTACTTTTCTTACTGCATCCATTAATGTTAATTTTTCTTCATTATAACAATACATGCTTTGTGAAGGAAAATTCTGGCATGAAACTTACCCTAGTGGGAGATGGAAAGGGAGAAGTTGATTTTCATCACTTTGGGGGCATTATTAGTAGCCAACTACACAGTACTTTTCCCTGTGCTCCAAAGGCAGAAACCATAAATGCGGGGGCGCCTAGCACATAAAACTCATGCCAGGGAAGTGTGCCTGGCGCATAAAGACCCATGCCAGAGGTTGGTAATCTTCCTCTGGAGGATGATAGCAAGGACTCGTCATAAGTTGGGTGCTGCCAAGGCCTTCCCTGGAAGACGATAGCAAGGACTCGTCGTAAGTTGAGTAAAGCTGGAGCCCCTTCCTCAGAGTGTTAATCTCTCTTCCTTTTTTGTTTTTCACCAGAACTCACAATATCACGCGGATTAATCATGTTTAATAAAGTTCTTCGGTTGAAGGATGATGGGAACACAAACAGTTCATATGAGTCAACTCAATTCCAGTAAAATAAAGTTCATTTGTTTGCACAAAGCACTAATATTCCTATAGGGAATGGTGGACATTCTGAAGCAATATGTCTTGTGATGTTTTTGCTAACTTTTACAAGATTCCCAGACATCTAGTTGCATATAAGTGATTCTCTTAGCTTCAGTGATCAACATATTTGTTACATCTGGTTTCTTCTGCAAAGTAATGAGCCTCCCACAGAAATACATTATATTTAGTTCAAAAGAAAAGTTTTAGTTCTTTTAGATGAAGATTTTTACTCTAAAGACAATAACTTGGTTCTTAATAGTATAATATGATTTAACATAGCATAGACATGTAATTATAGTCATGAAAAATTAATAACAAATTACTAGAAGTTATAATTAATCTTAGCAGTAAGAAATCAAATAGAAGTTAAACTTCAAGGAGAAACAGGTGGTATACAACAACTTGCCTTTGTAAGTTTCGAGTCAAGGATACTTCATTGTGGGGAAGTGTCAAGTAAGATAAGATATTACCAGATGGCGCCTGTCGGCTAAATGCCCAAGCTAAATGCCCAAATTCTTCTTCTGTCCTTGAAACTCCCTGCTTTATTCTTAGTAAGTTTGTAAAGGGTATAAAAATTGCTGGTGAATTCAATAAACTTGTCAGCAACCTAACACTGACCTGAGTCTGTGTGGTTGCTGTCCATCGCCGACGCTGCGCCCCCTAATCTTTTGGGGCTTTTACATTTCAGGCCATCAAGGACCCCTGGACTCTGCTGCTTGGGCTGGTCCCCGGCACATAAAGGATAAATTTTTATAGATTTGACAGCTTTTATGTGACCAAACTCACAAACAGCCTGAAAGACAGCAGATTGAAACCAGTTATTGTTCTTTGTAAGAAACTTTAAAAAAATAATAGGAAATTCTACTCTAATAGAAAAATATAAGAAAGGGATATGAACAAGTAATTCAATAAATTAAATAAAATACAAATTACTAAACATAAACTGTTTTGCTGTGTTCTGTATAAGACTACTCACTGGCATGGGAATGGTATCTTCTCTTTTATTTTATTTTTCAATATGGACCAGAAAGTGTCAATCTGGGAATGCTGGACTTCCCTCACTGAAGAAAAGGCAAATCCTAAGAGACTCTGGAATTACAAGGAGTGGCAGGTTTTAGCTATATCTATACATAGCTAACCATGTGTATATATCCATATGTATGCATACACACACACACACAGATTGTGTATGTTGTTGTGTGTGTGTATACATATTGGACTTACATTACTTCTGAGAAGCAGGCCTTCTCCGTCCTGTTTCCTTGATATTACCCTGCTTCCCTCATGACATGATTTTGGGCTTAGAATGTCCTTATTAGTATGTGAGGTATTTCTAACCCTTTTTGGGCTGTCAGTTATATGCATATTTCTCAATCAACTGGCATGATTGATGAGCCTTCAAGACACCAGTTCTCCCTAGAGCATTTTCCCATCTACCCATGTTTCAGTTTGAGATTTTATAGTGGCATTCACTGATTCACATGAGGCACAGTGATGTCTTGGAATATGGTTTTGATTATTGAGATGGACTGGTTTATGAAGTATTAAAATAAAGAGAAAAATTCCCCCATGTAGTAAAATCTCTTATAAAGAAAGTTAGGGGGGTTTTCAAGATGGCGGCCTAGAGGGTGGCTGCATTACGTGTTGCTCCAGAACTCAGGATTCAAGAGAGGAGATATTGAGACGCTTGGGACCAACTCAAAGTAGCCGGGTGACTCTCACCCCCTGGGGGGGCATCCCGGATGGGACGGGGGTCCCGGAATGCAGGAAACTTTGTGAAGTAGAACTGCCGGCGAGAGCTGGAGCGCCATAGAGGAGGCCGCTCGGCACAGCGCTGGGACTCGGAGCAGCCACTGGGGCTCCGGCGGCTGCCCGGGGGAGGAGTGGCGGGGAGAACTGTGTGGACTCAGGACACCGGGGCCTGCCCTGAGGAGGAGGAGAGGAGCGTGGCCACTTGGATTCGGAGAGACTGCGCCAGAGCTGCAGGCGGTTGCCAGAGGAGAAGCCGTGCGGCGAGCTGTTTGGAATCAGAACGACGCTTCTGAACACCGGGGCCTGCCCTGAGGACAAGAAGGAAGAGGAGCGGCCACTTGGATTCGGGTGACTATACGGGAACTACAGGCGGTTGCCAGAGAAGGGGCTGCGTGGCGAGCTGTTTGGACTCTGACCACTTCTGAACCCCGGGGCCTGCCCGGAGGAGTAGGAGAAGGAGGAGAAGGAGCGCGGCGGGTCCTTTGGACTCGCAGTGACTGCATTAGCGCTCCAGGCGGCTGCTCAGAGGAGAAGGCGAGTGGTGAGTTGTTTGGTCTTAAAGTGACAGCTCCTGAATACAGGGGGGCTGCCTGGAGGAGAAGCGTGGTGGGACGCTTGGTCTTGAGGGACCACACCAGAGCTCCGGGCGGTTGCCCAGAGGACCCGTGCAGCGGGTCACGTGGATTCAGAGCCACTCAGAGGGACTGCTCCTGAAAACCCGGGGGGTTATCTGGAGAAGGAGGAGGAACGGGCAGGGTCACTTCGACTCCGAGTGATTGATTGCCCCGGGCTACGGGTGGTTGGTGGGAGGAGGAGGCACGAAGTGAGTTTCTTGGACTCCTAGTGACCGCACCGGCATACTGGGCGGCTGTCTGGAGGAAGAGGCCTGTGGCGGGTCTCTGGGACTCAGAGCGATTGTTCGGGGCCACAGGTGGCTGCTCAGAGGAGGGGCCACGCAGCCAGGCGATTAGGTGCAGAACAGGGTCCCAGGATCTAGGAGGCTTCTGGGTGGAAGAGCCGCACAGAGACAGGCTTAGGGCGGAGCGAAGGTTCCAGGCCTATGGGCAAATTCTCTGAGGAGGGGCAGCCTAAGGAGATTCATCTGCGAAGGGTGAGGCTCCCAGGCCCAGGAGGTAGGGCCGGGCCCCTGGAAACTTTGCAGAGGAAGGCAGCCCAGCCCAGGCAGTAGCTGTAAATTGAGGGGAACCTCTAGGAGGAAACTGACCAGCGAGACCTCCCCACTGGGTGAGTCTTCCCTGCCTGGTGAGGTTTCTCACAAGGACGGTAAAACCAGAGATCACAGGCCCAAACAGGCCTTGCCTCAGCCCACAGCCTAGGTCCCCTTTGGATGACCATTGGTCAACAAGTGGAGGCACCTCTGCCCACTAGCAGGGATTATACCCCACCTGAAGGCCACCACTCCTAGAGAGGCAGCTTCCTTGTGGAGCACCGCATTATCAACCTCCTCCAAGACTTCAGCCTACTGAAGGCTAAGAGGGGATATATATAGAAATCTTCAGGGTCATTGTAAATCAACAGAGGAAATCTGCAATATCTCAGCGGTCCACTGATATCTGAACAACATGAGAAAACAAGGAAAGAAAATGCTGCAAACAAATCTAGATGTTGCATCAATAAAACCCAATGACAGCATGGCAGAAGAAATGACAGAAAAGGAGTTCAGAATGTACATAATTAAAATGATCAGAGAAGCAAACGAGGAGATGAAAGAGCAAATGCAAGCATTGAATGATGAGATGAAAGAGCAAATGCAAGCATTGATTGATCGCACCAATCGACAGTTAAAAGAGCAAATACAGGAAGCAAAAGATCATTTCAATAAAGAGTTAGAGATATTGAAAAAAAACCAAACAGAAATCCTTGACATGAAGGAAACAATAAACCAAATTAAGAACTCCATAGAAAGCATATCCAATAGGATAGAACACCTGGAAGACAGAACCTCAGACATTGAAGACAAAATATTTAACCTTGAAAACAAAGCTGAACAAACAGAGAAGATGGTAAGAAATCATGAACAGAATCTACAAGAACTATGGGATATCATGAAAAGGCCAAATTTAAGAATTATTGGGATTGAGGAAGGCCTAGAGAAACAAGCCAAAGGAATGAACAACCTATTCAATGAAATAATATCAGAAAATTTCCCAAATCTGAAGAATGAAATGGAAAATCAAGTTCAAGAGGCTTACAGGACTCCAAATACACAAAATTACAACAGACCCACACCAAGGCACATTATAATGAAAATACCTAACATACAAAATAAAGACAGAATTTTAAAGGCTGTGAGAGAAAAGAACCAAATTACATTCAGGGGGAAACCAATACGCATATCAGCAGATTTTTCAATCCAGACCCTAAAAGCTAGAAGGTCCTGGAACAACATTTTTCAAGCCCTGAAAGAAAATGGATGCCAACCAAGAATCTTATACCCAGCAAAACTTACCTTCAAATCTGACGATGAAATAAAATCCTTCCATGATAAAGAAAAGCTAAAAGAATTTACAAAAAGAAAGCCAGCATTACAGAACATTCTGAACAAAATATTCCATGAGGAAGAGATGAAAAACAAAGAAGCAAATCAGCAAAGGGAGGAATTATCCTAAAGGAATTGTCAAATAAAGGAGGAAACAAGTTGTGTCAAACAAATAAATAAACAAAATTTTAAAAATGAACCAAATGACCGGGAAACCAAATCATTTCTCTATAATAACCCTGAATGTTAATGGCCTGAATTCATCAATCAAAAGACAGACTGGCAGACTGGATTAAAAAGAAAGATCCAACAATATGTTGCCTGCAAGAGACTCACCTCATAGAAAAAGATACCCATAGATTAAAGGTGAAAGGATGGGGAAAAACATACCATGCACATGGACTCAGCAAAAAAGCTGGAGTATCCATCCTCATTTCCGATAATGTGGACTTCAAGCCAAAGTTAGTCAGAAGGGATAAAGAAGGTCATTTCATACTGCTTAAGGGAAGCATAAATCAGCAAGATATAACAATCATAAACATCTATGCCCCAAACAGTGGCTCATCTATGTATGTCAAACAAATCCTTCTCAATTTCAGAAACCAAATAGACCACAACACAATAATACTAGGTGATTTTAACACGCCGCTCTCACCACTGGACAGATCTTCCAGACAAAAATTGAGCAAAGAAACCATAGATCTCAACAACACAATCAATAATTTAGACTTAACGGACATTTATAGAATATTCCATCCAACCAAGAGTGAATACACTTTCTTCTCAGCAGCACATGGATCCTTCTCTAAAATAGACCATAGTATTATGCCACAAAGCTAATGTTAGCAAATACAAGAAGATAGAGACACTAGCATGTATTCTATCAGATCATAATGGATTGAAGTTAGAAATAAATGAAAGAGTAAAACACAGAAACTATTCCAACATCTGGAGATTAAACAATATGCTATTATATGATGAATGGATAACAGAAGATATTAGGAAGGAAATTAAAAAATTCTTAGAGGTAAATGAGAACAAAGAAACATCATATCAAAATCTCTGGGACACTATGAAAGCAGTACTTAGAGGGAAATTTATTTCATGGAGCGCATTTAATAAAAGAAGTAAAACTCAACAAATAAACAACCTAACACTACAGCTCAAAGCCTTAGAAAAAGAAGAACAGAACAGCACCAAAAGTAGTAGAAGACAGGAAATAGTTAAACTCAGAGCTGAAATCAATGAAATTGAAACAAAAGAAACAATACAAAAAATTGACAAAATAAATAGTTGGTTCTTCGAAAAAATAAACAAAATTGATAAACCTTTAGCCACACTAACAAAGAGAAGACGAGAGAAAACCCAAATCACTAAAATTCGGAATGAACAAGGAAATATCACAACAGACAGGATGGAAATACAAAACATAATTAGAAGCTATTTTGAAAATCTATACTCCAACAAAATAGAAAATTTCGAAGACATCAACAGGTTTCTAGAGACATATGAATTGCCTAAACTGAATGAGGAGGACATAAACAATTTAAATAGACCAATTTCAAGTACTGAAATAGAAGAAGTCATCAAAAGCCTACCAACAAAGAAAAGTCCGGGACCAGATGGGTTCTCAGCCGAGTTCTACAAAACCTTTAAGGAAGAGCTCATTCCAATACTTCTCAAAGTATTCCATAAAATAGAAGAGGAGGGAACCCTCCCAAACTCATTCTATGAAGCCAATATCACACTGATACCTAAACCAGACAGAGACTCATCAAGGAAAGAAAATTTCAGACTAATATCCTTAATGAACATCGACGCAAAAATTCTCAACAAAATTTTAGCAAATCGCATACAAAAACATATTAAAAAGATAGTGCACCATGATCAAGTGGGTTTCATCCCAGGGATGCAAGGTTGGTTCAACATCAGGAAATCAATAAACGTAATTCACCATATTAATAGACTTAAAGTCAAGAATCACATGATTATTTCAATAGATGCAGAAAAAGCATTTGATAAAATACAGCACCCCTTCATGCTCACAACACTAGAAAAAATAGGGATAGTGGGAACATTCCTTAATATTGTAAAGGCCATTTATGCTAAGCCCATGGCTAATATCATTCTAAATGGTGAAAAACTGAAAGCAGTCTCCCTAAAAACTGGAACAAGGCAGGGATGCCCTCTTTCACCACTTCTATTCAACATCGTTCTTGAGACTCTGGCCAGAGCAATTAGACAAACCAAAGAAATTAAAGGGATACGAATTGGAAAAGAAGAACTCAAACTATCCCTGTTCGCTGATGACATGATTATATATTTAGAGGAACCTGGAAATTCCACCAGAAAACTCTTAGAACTCATAAGTGATTTCAGTAAAGTAGCAGGTTACAAGATCAATGCCCATAAATCCAACGCATTTTTATACATAAGTGATGAATCTTCAGAAAGAGAAATTAGGAAACTACCCCATTCACAATAGCCTCGAAAAAAATAAAATACTTGGGAATCAATCTCACAAAAGAGGTGAAAGACCTCTACAATGAGAACTATACAACACTAAAGAAAGAAATTAAAGAACACCTTAGAAGATGGAAAGATCTTCCATGTTCTTGGATAGGAAGAATTAATATTGTCAAAATGGCCATACTACCTAAAGTGCTATACAAATTCAATGCAATTCCAATTAAAATCCCAATGACGTACCTTACAGAAATAGAGCAGGCAATTATGAAATTCATCTGGAAGAATAAGAAACCCGGAATAGCTAAAGCAATCCTTAGCAAGAAGAGTGAAACAGGGGGTATTGCAATACCAGATCTTCAACTCTACTACAAAGCAATAGTAACAAAAACGGCCTGGTATTGGTACCAAAATAGAGAGGTAGATCAATGGTACAGAATAGAGGACACGGACACAAACCCAAATAAATACAATTTTCTCATACTAGACAAAGGTGCCAAAAATATGCAATGGAGAAAAGATAGCCTCTTCAACAAATGGTGCTGGGAGAATTGGAAATCCATATGCAACAGAATGAAACTAAACCCATATCTCTCACCATGCACGAAACTAAACTCAAAATGGATTAAGGACCTCGGAATCAGACCAGAGACCCTGCAGATTATAGAAGAAAAAGTAGGTCCAAATCTTCACCTTGTTGGTCTAGGACCAGACTTCCTTAACAGGACTCCCATAGCACAAGAAATAAAAGCTAGAATCAACCACTGGGATAGATTCAAACTAAAAAGCTTTCTCTCAGCAAAGGAAACTATCAGCAATGCGAAGAAAGAGCCTACAGAGTGGGAGAATATCTTTGCCAATCATACTTCAGATAGAGCACTAATCTCCAGAATCTATAAAGAACTCAAAAAACTCTACTCCAAGAATTCAAACAGTCCAGTCAACAAATGGGCTAAGGAAATGAATAGACACTTCACAGAAGAAGATCTACAAGCAATCAACAAACATATGGAAAAATGTTCAACATCTCTAGTAATAAGAGAAATGCAAATCAAAACCACCCTAAGATTCCATCTCACCCCAATTAGAATGGCGATTATCAAGAATACAAGCAACAACAGGTGTTGGCGAGGATGTGCGGAGAAAGGTACACTCATACATTCCTGGCGGGGCTGCAAATTAGTGCAGCCACTATGGAAAGCAGTGTGGAGATTCCTTAGAAAACTTGGAATGGAACCACCATTTGACCCAGCTATCCCACTCCTTGGCCTATACCCAGAGGACTTAAAATCTGCATACTACAGAAATACAGCCACATCAATGTTCATAGCTGCTCAATTCACAATAGCCAGACTGTGGAACCAACCTAGATGCCCTTCAATTGATGAGTGGATAAAGAAACTGTGGTATATATATACTATGGAATATTACTCAGCCATAAAGAATGATAAAATTATGACATTTGCAGGCAAATGGATGAAATTGGAGAATATCATGCTAAGTGAGATAAGCCAATCTCAAAAAGCCAAAGGATGAATGATATCGCTAATAAGTGGAGGTTGACACATAATGGGGGGGAGGGAAGGGTTAGAGTTAGAGTTAGGGAGGGGGGCAAGTATGGAGGAAGGAACTACTGTATAGAGGGTAAAGAGGGGTGGGAGGGGTGGGGGGAAGGGAAATAAATAACAGAATGAATCAAACAACATTGCTCTATGTAAATTTATGATTACACAAATGGTATGCCTTTACGCCATGTACAAACAGAGAAACAACATGTATCCCATTTGTTTACAATAAAAAAAAAAAAAAAGAAAGTTAGGCATCAAAATTTGATTTTCCAGATTTTTCTCTTATGGGTAACAGTTAGTGGTCATGGGTCTAAAAGTCTTTTCATGTGCTGCCCATAAGGAAGGAGTCTGCTGGTGACTAGTAAGGTCCTTATTTACTGATTCACATTGTCTTTCCTCAGCATTAACTGGGCTCTTAGCTCACTACTAGACAGAATCAGAATTTTTCTGCATCTTCAGCCTCACCACATCACCTTTCTTTTAATTACCTGCAAATATTTCAAGGTTTTGGGGGATGATGGATGTGAAGCTTGAAAATCTCACCTACAGGCTCATCATTGGCTGGCTATCCAACCATAAGTGTGTTCTGAATGATGAGTGACTGGGAGTGCAGGCCCTGAACTAGTGTGCACTGGTCCAACCTGTCACTCAAACTCTCTAAGCTGGAGAGGGAGGGTAAATGCCAGTATTTTAATTATATTATAGACAATACCTTTGTGTTAAAGGTAGTAACAGTGAAGTGAATGTTACTGTAAGAATTGTACATTTAGCCCTTTTGAAACTCAGGACAGCTGATGGTATATAGCTCACTATGTCCTCAGTTATAACTTACTGTTTTGCTTTTTGCCCATTACTGGCTTCACAGTCTGGCATAATTAATAACAACCTTCTTATTTCCCCTGTATTCAAGTTTATGTATTCAGGACATTAGTTAGTTCAAGCGTGAGGGAACATTTGATTGATTTTAAATGTTTTTTCTGTTAACTGAATCAATTATCATTTAAAGGATTGGCACAAAAAATGGTATAGCATTTATTTGCATATAAGTAGTGGAAAGTAGTCAAATGGTGTGGCCCAGATATTTCTCTGTGTTCTAGGAAAGTATTTAAAAAGAGCACATCCTTAGCATGGGGTTTTGCTTTTGAAGCTAGAAATAAACAATTCAGCAAGTACTTCATGTGTTAGTACCGTGCATCCATCACGGGGCCGTGGTGGTAGAGGAGAAGGCAGTGCAATACTAATCTCTACTTTATAGAAGCAATCTAACTGGTAAGAAGAGATGATAGCAATATAAAAAAGTTAAATGACAAGCCTTTGTTATGATGTTACTTGGTCTTAGATTGAAGGTATTTCAGTTCCAGGTGGGATAGGGTCTTCTGATCAAGGGATTGGGAAAGAAGTTTGATATAATTGGTAGAACTTTATCTTCCTGCCTGCTTTTCTTCCTAAGTTCATTCTCAGCAAGTTTTTGAGTGTCTATATGTTTATAGTTGTATTCATAGCATATCATGTATACAGCTTGATAAAGTTGGGATACAGAGTGTAAATGTAGGATCTTGTAACTCTGAGGAACAGTACAAACCTGCTTGTCTAGTCTGGCTTCTGTTGGGACACCTCAATTCCAGCTATTGCACTAACTCTGGACCGAGTTCCCTGAGGGTATGGGTAGAGTCTTCTGATCCTGGTGTTGGTACAAAGTGGAGCACAGTACTGCCCACATCTGCATGTCAGAATCTCATGAACAGTCCCCCACCCTGAGAGGACCCTCTTACAGGGTTATATTGGGAAGCTTTTAAAAAGTCCCCCAGGACTACACTACACTAGTTGCTCACAGCTTGCATGTTTCCATTTTGATGTTATATGCACAGAAATGTGCTCTGGTGCCTGTGAGTGTTGTGGGTATGAGCCATTCAGGTCTTCTCACAGGAGCACTTGAGAGACAGAGGAGCCCGTCCTATGTGCTCAGGCATGCATTTAAGAGCCAGTCTGACATTTGCTCCCTCTTTTTCCTTTGAGGAGAAGAGAGAACAGCTCTGTGTCTTTGACATGTTCCCCTTTTCCCTGGAAGCAGCCAGCACTTCTTTGATTCTGAGTCTAGAAGTGCAGCTACACAAAGCTGCTGAGGTTACAGAGAGAGGAGAGGGAGAGTGTGTGACAGAGCCATGTTTGCCCCGCAGAGCAGGGAAGGTTCTGACTGTCATACTGGGGGTGAGTGGGTAGGAGGAGGGGCCTCACTGCTGGCATGTGGTAGGTAGGTGTCTGTGAGGCTAGCTGGTCTCCTCATGATGCTGAAACTGATAAGAGCTGGGGTGGAGGATGGAGAAGGGTCGGGAGGCAGGTGTATAGCTGACCTTGTGGTTGCCGTAGCTTACATGTTCACTTTCTCTCCCTGCACTCCTTACCCCTCAACCCCAGACCTCCAGAGTCCTGGGAGCACTGTGATTTACAGCGGTACACCAGGCATCGCAGGGGATACTGTAGTGTTTTATTTTATTGAAAAGGGATGTTTGATAAATATTACCCAAAGGGGAAAATGAGCCACTAATTTTTGTATTATTTTGTTTGTTTTTCATAAAGGACATTAAAAATAATCCATGAGAATGTAAATAAATTGAATTTCTTATAAAGAGTTTAATTTCAACATTCTACAGACTCATCATAAGGAAAGGATATTAAGAGTTCAGCACAGGCATGAGCTGTTGATGTGAAGCGAGGTCCAATTTCCACTTGTCAAATTATAACTTGTTTATTCTAAACTCTTTAGATGAAAATGAATTTAATTTTGTCATTGCTGCCCTGGTAACATTCTTGGTTTTTACATGTTCTAGAAAAGTGGGAAGGTGTCATGAAGGAAAATGACAAAACAAAAACAAAAATACAAAAATGATTTGGGAAGGGAAGCATTAGAGGGATGAAAACAAAACTAGAAGTGAATCTTTGCTTGTGGGTCCTTTAGCTTTATCATCAGGAAAGAAGGTTGCTAGGAAGGAGGGGTGGTGGGAGGGCCTAGGCACAATTCTTAGCGTATCTGACCCTCACTTTTGTCATCTCTAAAGTAGTGCTCACAGGAGCCTCATTAGGATGGACAGAGGTGGCACAGGTCAAGTGCCTGCATGGTGGTGATGGTGGGGAGGATGCAGGGATTTTCATTCTTTTTGAAGACTTGAGCTGTGTTCAAGATTGATGGGAACCAGCACTGGCCCTGGTGATGTTTCCCATAGACCCATCTGCACAACACTCTTTCCCTTTGAAATTAGTGGCAAGAGTGACAAAAGTGTTTTCTCAAGCCGGGATGTTTCAGATACTCTCTAAAAAGGCCTGTTTCTTGCCGATACTGTAAATTCCAAGAGGATAGAGTGAATCACACATTAAAGGTTTTCATAATATGAGAACACTGTGAGGGTTAACTGTCATCCACTTACATATTTTCCACAACAAGTTTTGAATCTCCAACAGGCAGTTCTGTCAAATTTACTATCTTCTCAGTCTACATAGTAGTTTTATCATCATTCTAAGACAAATAGAAGTAGTTAAAAGATTTTTTTGTTAAATCATAATGCATTCCAAAGCAGCAATTGATTTTTGCTGCAGCTTCTTGGTAATATCCATTTCATATCCCATGGTGTGATTGGTTGATAGTTAATTGAACTCATTTAGATTTCCATTGCAAGGTGAGCAACATGAAGCTGGGAATGCATGGGAGATGCAGTGGTAGCAAAGGAAACAGCACAGTCTGTTGGTCATTGTGCCTGAACATGTGTTCCTCCATAGATGAGCAGCCCAATTATACTGTTGTGATCTTACCACAGGGCACCCTACTAGATGTTTCCCCATGTCTCTCACACACATATTATTTCTGTGAGCATGATTGTGGTAGGAACAGTATCATTCTCCTCTTCATTCTGTACACCTTTATATTGGTAGTAAGCACTTATATAATATTTTCAGTTATAGTTGGTATCTTAGATGTCAAACCCATACAAAAGGAGAACATGGATTCTCAGGCCTTTGCAGAGCAGTGCATTGTTGTTTCAGTTCTGATTGGTAAGTCTGTCACTGTAGGGAAGTTATGGGTTAGTAGTGGACTGAACTTGACATCAAAGGTACCAAAGGCCTAGATTTATGTTACAGGTCCACCTGGTTCTGTGGACAGTGCTTACCTATATCTGAAGGGTTATTTCTCTAAAAGCAGGGGAGAACTTTCTTCTTTTAGCTCTTAGCTCGAGGGAGCTCTTACTACTCAGGAAGAGGGCTCCTTTGGAGGTGGTCAAGTGAACAATTGTTAGTCCACTCCAATTTTTGGCTGGTTGAAAACTGGGTGTCATTGATTGTCACATAGGGTGATATTTGGCTGATCTTAATGTCCCCTCCCCCCAGAGGCTATATAAATGTTGATTTATAGACATTTTATTTTTCCAAGTGCCAATTTGTATACTAGAAAAGAATTATGATCAAATTACTCTTGGAGATATTTGAATAATACAGAATGTTTTTTCTTAGAAATGTATGCATTAAGGATTTCAATGGACATTTGAATTTTTAGCAGAAAGAGGACCTGAATGGGAAGGAAACTTTATTTTTTTCTCTTTTGTTAAATGACGTTTTTGATCATGTAGCTGAACTGCTTAATGAAAGAGTACACTCCCCATCCATTATCCCATGTACCCAGAATTGGGTCACATATTCCACCACTGGGTATAGGAGCAGTCCTGTGAGAATCCTCATTGTAGTCTTGTCTTCTGTTAGTGTGTGGTTTCTCTGAGTGTCAGGAATTTTAGGATGTCTCTGGAAAAAAACTTCCTTGGGAATCATAATCTGTTTTTACAATTCTGCTTTTGTTAGAAATACACAGCTGACTTCAGTACCTAAGTGAAATCAAGCAGTAATGGAAGTTGCATTACAGGTCCCTTGATATGTTCCTCTTTGACCCTTTTTGATGTTTTAATCTAAGTATCTTAGGAGGCAGGAATTAACTTCATCAGTCCTTGTACCCTGTCTAAAATTGGATGCTAGGCTAGATCACATATACCTTTCCACAGTGCTAATTAATATCACCACTGATCACTTTGTGCAACTTACCTCCTACCTCCAAGGTGTTTAACATCTGTATGGCATCTAGTGAGCATATGGCAGAATGGTTTTAGGTAGTAAAAACACTGAACTACAAAATTCAATAGTTGGCTCATTAGCACTGTGAAAGCCCCCTTGTGCATCTGCTGTAGGAGGCTCAGGTCTTGCTTTTTCTAGGTAGTTGTAAGATCAGTCTATCTGTTTAAGAAGGTAGCTCCCTGGCATAAGCCTGAGCATATGTTTACAATTGGTTTATTGAGTTAGTATGAAGTTGTCTTTTTTCTTGAATAACTTATCCAGCTGCTAAACAGTTTCAAAGCAAAGTAAATTGATAACATGCTTTTGTGTCTTCTTTTGATCTTTATGCCATGATATTTTACTCTTACTTAAGTCAGAGTAGTGAACCAAAGAACAAGTGAGGGGAAAGGCGAGCCCCTTGCCTCAGTGACTGTAGGCCACTTATCTTTGGTCAGTTGTCTTTTTTATAAGGTAGGGGTCTGGTTTTTGTTCCCTAGTCATATTTTGGATCTAAGTTTTATCTTACTGAATAATCGTGTCCTTAGTATTTAACGGACTCATTCATTCTGTGTAGTTGCCTGGTTTCCATGCCAGTGCAAGAATCGTAAAATAACCTCTTAATGAAGCTGATAGAGTGTTGGCCATTTTTTGCCTTCCTCTCCCCTCATCTTTATCTTAAAGCTTCAGTCTTCCCCTGGCATCTGTGAATGGTTGGATCCAGGATCCCCAAGGATACCAAAATATGCATGCCTGAGTCCCTTATATAAAACGGCCTAGATTTTGCATGTAACCCATGCTTCTCCTTCCCTATGCTTTAAGTCATCTCTGTAATACCTCATTCAGTGTAAGTGCTGTGCAAATAATTGTATTGTTTAGGGAACATATATATGTTGAACACATGTACAGTTTTTTCTTTTCTACCTACTGTTGGTTGAGTCCACAAGTACAGAACCCATGGGCATTGAGGGCCAACTGTACCTTCAGACACAAGCTAAAATAATTGTCCTTTAGAACTTCCTGTGGGAAGCTGGGATGTGTAAGGTGTGGAATGGCAGAGAGTGTATCATTGTCACTCACACAGTTGGATAATTACATGCTTCTTTATTTGATGAGGCCATGGTGGAGAGAATGCCATGGCTAATTAGTTGTTCTTCAAAATATGAAGCTGGTTACACAGCTCTTAGAAGTATTTAAAAATTCCTTGATTTTTTTTTCTTTTTAACAATAAGGAATACCATATCTAAGGAGGAGCATTATAAGGACATTTTCTAGGTATTATAAGGATGTCTTTTAGCAGACCTAATAGAAATCCTACACTTGCATGAGACTCCATGGGAAAGGCTTCTGAATTAGAACCCAGCCTTAAACTGTATCATTATTACTTCCAAAACTGGAGCACAGGGGAAGTCAACCTGACTTCTGGGTAGTGTATATGTGGCTTTAGCTCACGAATTACTTTGTGTGTGTTTTATATTTAGTAAATGTTGGCATAGAAAGACTTAAAAAAGAATGCACCTGTCCTTCATATTAGCTTTGTATCATCTCCACCCAGATTAAGCCTGTCATTGCTATCATATGTTTGCTGGAATGTAGTGGGTTAGAAAGGTGGCTTAAAACCCCAGGTTCTAGAGCAGGCAAAATGGATTCAGATACTGGCTCTGCCACTTACAACTCTGTATTTAACTTTGAACCAGATATTTAACTTTTTAATATTTCACTTTATTTACCTATAAAATAGGGACAACAGCCTTTACTTCAGAGGTTATTGGTGAGGCCAAAGTAATCAGTAGATATGAGGTATGAAACCGTGTCCATTGTGGAATGTGTGCTCACGCTGTGAGTTCTGTCATTTTTGCAAAATTCTGCTCATCCCTTAAGGCCTACCTGATATTTCCCCTTTGCAAAAACTTCCTAGAATTAATTGTTCTTTTCTGCACTGTATTCGATTTGCCTTAGTCCACATGGGCTGCTGTAACAAAATACCGTAGACCGGGTGACTCACAAACAGCAGAACTTTACTTCTTACAATTCTTGAGGTGGAAGTCCAAGATCAATGCTCTGACTGAGTGGTTGTCTGGTTAGGCACCCTTTCTTCCTTCTCGACAGATGTCCCCTTCCCATTGCAACCTCACCAAGTGGGAGAACAGAGACATTGCTCTGGGGCCTTTTGTAAGGGTAGTTATCCCATCTAAGAGGACTCTTCTTTCATAACTTAAGCCCTCCCAGAGACCCCACCTCCAAGACTATCAACTCAGGAGTTAGAATTTCAGCATAGATATCGTGGGGATGGGGGCACAAATGCACAGACCTCATCATTGTACTTGTTTTACAGTGTTTATCACACTGTATTATGGTGAGCAGCATACAAATGTACAGTACATGGACCTTTCTTCTTTGTTTCTCGGGCTGCAGTTGACCTTGGTACAAACAAGGTCTTCTGACCAAGGTCCTAGAGATGACCTGATAAAACATTTCAGTACAGTGCCTTGGAGTCAGCAGGCAAGTTAGCAGTATGCTTTGTGGAAGACGTATGTTTACACAGTGGCTCTTACACTGAACCATTAGTTAGCTTATTTAGGATGTTGGATCTCTTTGTCTTTGTGTCTGACATGCACTTAACACAGCTTTGTGATTGTCAATTAGAATATTTAAAATAAGGAACTGAAATATTGGTTCTTAATACATCACATCCCCAATAAACTCCCCTCATATAATAACAAACTCCCTTCAGAATTGGACATTGCCCTAAGTGATTTTGATAATTTACCACCTTTATTTGAAAATCATTGGTTAAAAAGCTGTTTGGGGAGTAAAAGACAAGGTACAGTACAGGAAGAAATATAGAACCTCTATGAATTGTTACTGGTGTCTGAAGAGAAGTTGTCTTTCTAGTTCTTGTGCACAACCAATTTATAATAAAAATTAAATTATCATACCAGTAGGAATGCTAGGCGAGCGCTCTCCAAGAAGAGCCACCACTTCCGCTTCGCGGGACCTGCTATCTGGTACCCTCTAGATCCTCTAGAGGTCGGACTGAATCAAATTCTCTGTGGACCACCCAGCCCTAAACAGAGCCACCAAATTCCTTAGGAAATCACCATCTCCCTTTCCACAGCACTCCTGCAAGGAACCGGTCCTGTACATCAAGACACACAATCAATTGGTGCATCTAGAGGGGAAATGTTCATGCCTATCTCTTGGTGGAGGAAATGGATTTTAGCGGAGCTCTGAGCAGAGAACGATGCCCGGGAGCGTGGAGTCTGGGTGCGGAGAGGCAGAAGGAGTGTCAGGCACATGTGAGAATCCGCATATGCTCAGGTTGTTAGTAGGAAGGGAGACATTGGGGATCATTCACACCTGGATCCCTAGCCGTTCGAATCACAAACCACTCACCCCTTCCTCACTCTTATTTCTCCTTCTGCCATTTTCCTTGGAGAATTTCTAAGCAGGAGGTATCTGGGCACAAGGCACAACCGAGTGGAGGTGCTGGATCTTGCATACCCCCTTACTTATGGAAGAGGGAGCACATCATTAAGGTATCTCAGGAACACAGCAAGAGCCTGTCAGTAAAATTCAAGAGGAAAAGGAAAGTGCAGATGGGTCCCGGGGTCTGGGGTCCCAGGATCGATATTTGTTGGCAGGAAGAAAACACAAATTCTTCATGCAATCTCCACCTGCCGCACCTTAGGTTTGTAGCTCGCTCTACCAAGATAGAGTGGAATGAGATAAGTGGCTGAAAGTCCTATCCTGCATGTCTTAAGCCTTCCACACCATTCGGTGCCCCTCTGCAGATGGCCTCAATTTCAGTTTCCAGTGTCCCCGTTCCCTGAGAAAAATGAATGTGAGAGCGACTCTATTCTCAGTGGAAGGGGCTGTGGGCTTGGGGCATGGCAGGTGGGAAGGGCGCAGAGATTCCACAAGCGCCCTAGGATCACGCTCTTTCTCTCCTTCCCCAGAGGCTTTCTCTGGGCATTGGGTCCTCTGGATGCTGATGACTGGCTTCTGTGACGTCGGTCGTGCACCTCACACATCGCCTGAGGTCACAGAGGTGCGGCATGAGAGCTTGGTGTGGTGACGGTTCCCATGGCAACCAGAGATGCTTCTGATCCTGCCCGCTTCAGACCAAGATTGAAAAAAAGCCTCAGCTGCACGGGAGCCAGAGACAGGGGCCTGATCTTTCAAGAAACGGTATCCTAACCTGATGACCCAGTTGAATTGGAGCTACGTGGTTTGTGGTGCGCAGGTTAGTGGGCCTGGAATGGCTCCAGTTTCAGCAGGACAGGGTACCCCCCATCCCCCACTGAAACCTGAGAGCACGCACTACACTGCAGGTGTGCTAGGTAGCGCTGTTCTGGTTTGGCCGCACCTGGCTTCATGACAGCGAGGACACCCAGGTCCTGCTGTGGTCCGGGAGTCCCCACGATGTCTGGGGGAGCAGGCAGTGACGGAGGGCCGCAGGAGGTCACGGGTTCACTCATCTTAGCACCGTCCCCATCTGCATCGCGTTCCATAATCCTCCAGGTGTGGGCCTACCCGGGATTTGGCCGAGACTGGCATTTCGCCAGGGTCCTGGCAGCCACACGGCATGATGGGCATTGACAGCTCAGGCCAGGGGATCATGCAGCGCAGCTCCCTGACATAGGTGCTACTTGACTTGGGAAATATCACAGCCTGTCTTGTCGGTTGCCCCTAATTTCTGAGATAGCCCTATCAGGAGACAGCTGGAACCTGGGGAGTTGGTCTTCCAAGTGCAGGTGTGTGGTGGCTCTGATGGCTCATGAGGAGAGCAGGGCATCCTTCGGTAATGATGTTGGAAGAAGCACGGGGGGGGGGAGCTGCCAGGCAAGGAGAGATGTTCTGTGCTCACTCCACCTGCCAGGGCCAACCACCTTGGCCGGCGCTTTACCACCGGGCTGCACTATTTGTCCTGCCATGAGTTTTCCAACTGTCTTGCAACTAACCTGCAGATGCAGAAATATCCAGCCCATCTCCGTTCACCCAAGGCTTCATTCCCTTGACACGACTGCTGCCTCTGTGGCACAAGGCCCACTGGGAAATGTCCAACAGTTCTAGTATCAGCGCTGGTAAGATTCAGAGCACAAGCCCATGGATGAAACAAGAGACTGCCCTTGGCATGATGAACACATTTTCACTGGGCAGAAAAGGAGAGGTGAAGAGGCATCACGCAGAAAGAGGAATGGCACAGAACGTCAAGGCTGAATACTCTCAAAGGATATGTAAGGACATTAGAGGGGCATGAGAAGTAGAAGGGTGTTTTTGTTGACAACCAACTTCAGTGAAGGGACAAGGCTTAAAGTCGGTGTCCCAATTCCCGAAATTTTGTGGAGTTTCCATACACCGTTCAGGTACTGGAGGCAGTCAGTGCCAGGTCATTGTGGGGGCAAGCATCGTGACTGACCCTAATTCCCTTTGCCGATTCCTGGCTTTTCCTGTTGCTTGGAAGGGAGAAGTGAGGATGCCCATGGTGATTTTCAGTTTCCTGAGCACAAACCTCCGAGGAAAAGCTTTCCTTTCACCGCACTCTCTACTCTATTGACCTTCAATGTAAATGACTTTACACTGCGATACGCCTCAGAGAAGCATGGCTTAGGCAATCATGAGCTCACCTGAATATCAGACATTTAGTGCAAACCTCCTGTTCAAAAGGGAAAGTGACTACCCAATGGGGGGGCAAAACCTGAATATGAAAAGAGAACACGTTGAAGACCATGCAGAAGTGTGATAGTCCTTAGGGAGCAGGAAGAGTGTATTCTCAAGCATTTTGCAGCTGGAGCATCCTTATTCCTTCCTGCACTGGCTATATCCACTGCCACCCCGCCAGGTGCCTAGACTCTGCTTTCCCTCTTTCAGTGTGGCTGTTTTCCTACAGGGCCTCTTGTGTCATTCGTGAGCGTGCAAAGCACGAGCCCCTCATTTTCAGAACCATGGTGCACATGAGAACACCATAACCTGAAAGTAGGAGTGGAAAAGGCTTGCGTGTCCAGCGGGTTCCTTTCCAAGGGGGCAGACTGAGTTGACCAAAAGAGAAGTAAAGACGCGAGGAGGGAGGTTTGGCCTATACAAAAGGCGTTTCCTTTCCGTCTGAAGGTCCGGGGAGGGGCTCGAACCGGGGTCCTTTTGGATGCTAGGCGAGTGCTCTCCAAGAAGAGCCACCTCTTCTGCTTCGCGGGACCTGCTTTCTGGTACCCTCTAGATCCTCTAGAGGTCGGACTGAATCAAATTCTCTGCGGACCACCCAGCCCCAAACAGAGCCACCAAATTCCTTCGGAAATCATCTCCCTTTCCACAGCACTCCTGGAAGGAACCGGTCCTGTACATCAAGACACACAATCAATTGGTGCATCTAGAGGGGAAATGTTCATGCCTATCTCTTGGTGGAGGAAATGGTTTTTAGCGGAGCTCTGAGCAGAGAACGATGCCCGGGAGCCTGGAGTCTGGGTCTGGAGAGGCAGAAGGAGTGTCAGGCACATGTGAGAATCCGCATATGCTCAGGTTGTTAGTAGGAAGGGAGACATTGGGGATCATTCACACCTGGATCCCTAGCCGTTCGAATCACAAACCACTCACCCCTTCCTCACTCTTATTTCTCCTTCTGCCATTTTCCTTGGAGAATTTCTAAGCAGGAGGTATCTGGGCACAAGGCACAACCGAGTGGAGGTGCTGGATCTTGCATACCCCCTTACTTATGGAAGAGGGAGCACATCATTAAGGTATCTCAGGAACACAGCAAGAGCCTGTCAGTAAAATTCAAGAGGAAAAGGAAAGTGCAGATGGGTCCCGGGGTCTGGGGTCCCAGGATCGATATTTGTTGGCAGGAAGAAAACACAAATTCTTCATGCAATCTCCACCTGCCGCACCTTAGGTTTGTAGCTCGCTCTACCAAGATAGAGTGGAATGAGATAAGTGGCTGAAAGTCCTATCCTGCATGTCTTAAGCCTTCCACACCATTCGGTGCCCCTCTGCAGATGGCCTCAATTTCAGTTTCCAGTGTCCCCGTTCCCTGAGAAAAATGAATGTGAGAGCGACTCTATTCTCAGTGGAAGGGGCTGTGGGCTTGGGGCATGGCAGGTGGGAAGGGCGCAGAGATTCCACAAGCGCCCTAGGATCACGCTCTTTCTCTCCTTCCCCAGAGGCTTTCTCTGGGCATTGGGTCCTCTGGATGCTGATGACTGGCTTCTGTGACGTCGGTCGTGCACCTCACACATCGCCTGAGGTCACAGAGGTGCGGCATGAGAGCTCGGTGTGGTGACGGTTCCCATGGCAACCAGAGATGCTTCTGATCCTGCCCGCTTCAGACCAAGATTGAAAAAAAGCCTCAGCTGCACGGGAGCCAGAGCCAGGGGCCTGATCTTTCAAGAAACGGTATCCTAACCTGATGACCCAGTTGAATTGGAGCTACGTGGTTTGTGGTGCGCAGGTTAGTGGGCCTGGAATGGCTCCAGTTTCAGCAGGACAGGGTACCCCCCATCCCCCACTGAAACCTGAGAGCACGCACTACACTGCAGGTGTGCTAGGTAGCGCTGTTCTGGTTTGGCCGCACCTGGCTTCATGACAGCGAGGACACCCAGGTCCTGCTGTGGTCCGGGAGTCCCCACGATGTCTGGGGGAGCAGGCAGTGACGGAGGGCCGCAGGAGGTCACGGGTTCACTCATCTTAGCACCGTCCCCATCTGCATCGCGTTCCATAATCCTCCAGGTGTGGGCCTACCCGGGATTTGGCCGAGACTGGCATTTCGCCAGGGTCCTGGCAGCCACACGGCATGATGGGCATTGACAGCTCAGGCCAGGGGATCATGCAGCGCAGCTCCCTGACATAGGTGCTACTTGACTTGGGAAATATCACAGCCTGTCTTGTCGGTTGCCCCTAATTTCTGAGATAGCCCTATCAGGAGACAGCTGGAACCTGGGGAGTTGGTCTTCCAAGTGCAGGTGTGTGGTGGCTCTGATGGCTCATGAGGAGAGCAGGGCATCCTTCGGTAATGATGTTGGAAGAAGCACGGGGGGGGGGGAGCTGCCAGGCAAAGAGAGATGTTCTGTGCTCACTCCACCTGCCAGGGCCAACCACCTTGGCCGGCGCTTTACCACCGGGCTGCACTATTTGTCCTGCCATGAGTTTTCCAACTGTCTTGCAACTAACCTGCAGATGCAGAAATATCCAGCCCATCTCCGTTCACCCAAGGCTTCATTCCCTTGACACGACTGCTGCCTCTGTGGCACAAGGCCCACTGGGAAATGTCCAACAGTTCTAGTATCAGCGCTGGTAAGATTCAGAGCACAAGCCCATGGATGAAACAAGAGACTGCCCTTGGCATGATGAACACATTTTCACTGGGCAGAAAAGGAGAGGTGAAGAGGCATCACGCAGAAAGAGGAATGGCACAGAACGTCAAGGCTGAATACTCTCAAAGGATATGTAAGGACATTAGAGGGGCATGAGAAGTAGAAGGGTGTTTTTGTTGACAACCAACTTCAGTGAAGGGACAAGGCTTAAAGTCGGTGTCCCAATTCCCGAAATTTTGTGGAGTTTCCATACACCGTACAGGTACTGGAGGCAGTCAGTGCCAGGTCATTGTGCGGGCAAGCATCGTGACTGACCCTAATTGCCTTTGCCGATTCCTGGCTTTTCCTGTTGCTTGGAAGGGAGAAGTGAGGATGCCCATGGTGATTTTCAGTTTCCTGAGCACAAACCTCCGAGGAAAAGCTTTCCTTTCACCGCACTCTCTACTCTATTGACCTTCAATGTAAATGACTTTACACTGCGATACGCCTCAGAGAAGCATGGCTTAGGAAATCATGAGCTCACCTGAATATCAGACATTTAGTGCAAACCTCCTGTTCAAAAGGGAAAGTGACTACCCAATGGAGGGGCAAAACCTGAATATGAAAAGAGAACACGTTAAAGACCATGCAGAAGTGTGATAGTCCTTAGGGAGCAGGAAGAGTGTATTCTCAAGCATTTTGCAGCTGGAGCATCCTTATTCCTTCCTGCACTGGCTATATCCACTGCCACCCCGCCAGGTGCCTAGACTCTGCTTTCCCTCTTTCAGTGTGGCTGTTTTCCTACAGGGCCTCTTGTGTCATTCGTGAGCGTGCAAAGCACGAGCCCCTCATTTTCAGAACCATGGTGCACATGAGAACACCATAACCTGAAAGTAGGAGTGGAAAAGGCTTGCGTGTCCAGCGGGTTCCTTTCCAAGGGGGCAGACTGAGTTGACCAAAAGAGAAGTAAAGACGCGAGGAGGGAGGTTTGGCCTATACAAAAGGCGTTTCCTTTCCGTCTGAAGGTCCGGGGAGGGGCTCGAACCGGGGTCCTTTTGGATGCTAGGCGAGTGCTCTCCAAGAAGAGCCACCTCTTCTGCTTCGCGGGACCTGCTTTCTGGTACCCTCTAGATCCTCTAGAGGTCGGACTGAATCAAATTCTCTGCGGACCACCCAGCCCCAAACAGAGCCACCAAATTCCTTCGGAAATCATCTCCCTTTCCACAGCACTCCTGGAAGGAACCGGTCCTGTACATCAAGACACACAATCAATTGGTGCATCTAGAGGGGAAATGTTCATGCCTATCTCTTGGTGGAGGAAATGGTTTTTAGCGGAGCTCTGAGCAGAGAACGATGCCCGGGAGCCTGGAGTCTGGGTCTGGAGAGGCAGAAGGAGTGTCAGGCACATGTGAGAATCCGCATATGCTCAGGTTGTTAGTAGGAAGGGAGACATTGGGGATCATTCACACCTGGATCCCTAGCCGTTCGAATCACAAACCACTCACCCCTTCCTCACTCTTATTTCTCCTTCTGCCATTTTCCTTGGAGAATTTCTAAGCAGGAGGTATCTGGGCACAAGGCACAACCGAGTGGAGGTGCTGGATCTTGCATACCCCCTTACTTATGGAAGAGGGAGCACATCATTAAGGTATCTCAGGAACACAGCAAGAGCCTGTCAGTAAAATTCAAGAGGAAAAGGAAAGTGCAGATGGGTCCCGGGGTCTGGGGTCCCAGGATCGATATTTGTTGGCAGGAAGAAAACACAAATTCTTCATGCAATCTCCACCTGCCGCACCTTAGGTTTGTAGCTCGCTCTACCAAGATAGAGTGGAATGAGATAAGTGGCTGAAAGTCCTATCCTGCATGTCTTAAGCCTTCCACACCATTCGGTGCCCCTCTGCAGATGGCCTCAATTTCAGTTTCCAGTGTCCCCGTTCCCTGAGAAAAATGAATGTGAGAGCGACTCTATTCTCAGTGGAAGGGGCTGTGGGCTTGGGGCATGGCAGGTGGGAAGGGCGCAGAGATTCCACAAGCGCCCTAGGATCACGCTCTTTCTCTCCTTCCCCAGAGGCTTTCTCTGGGCATTGGGTCCTCTGGATGCTGATGACTGGCTTCTGTGACGTCGGTCGTGCACCTCACACATCGCCTGAGGTCACAGAGGTGCGGCATGAGAGCTTGGTGTGGTGACGGTTCCCATGGCAACCAGAGATGCTTCTGATCCTGCCCGCTTCAGACCAAGATTGAAAAAAAGCCTCAGCTGCACGGGAGCCAGAGACAGGGGCCTGATCTTTCAAGAAACGGTATCCTAACCTGATGACCCAGTTGAATTGGAGCTACGTGGTTTGTGGTGCGCAGGTTAGTGGGCCTGGAATGGCTCCAGTTTCAGCAGGACAGGGTACCCCCCATCCCCCACTGAAACCTGAGAGCACGCACTACACTGCAGGTGTGCTAGGTAGCGCTGTTCTGGTTTGGCCGCACCTGGCTTCATGACAGCGAGGACACCCAGGTCCTGCTGTGGTCCGGGAGTCCCCACGATGTCTGGGGGAGCAGGCAGTGACGGAGGGCCGCAGGAGGTCACGGGTTCACTCATCTTAGCACCGTCCCCATCTGCATCGCGTTCCATAATCCTCCAGGTGTGGGCCTACCCGGGATTTGGCCGAGACTGGCATTTCGCCAGGGTCCTGGCAGCCACACGGCATGATGGGCATTGACAGCTCAGGCCAGGGGATCATGCAGCGCAGCTCCCTGACATAGGTGCTACTTGACTTGGGAAATATCACAGCCTGTCTTGTCGGTTGCCCCTAATTTCTGAGATAGCCCTATCAGGAGACAGCTGGAACCTGGGGAGTTGGTCTTCCAAGTGCAGGTGTGTGGTGGCTCTGATGGCTCATGAGGAGAGCAGGGCATCCTTCGGTAATGATGTTGGAAGAAGCACGGGGGGGGGGGAGCTGCCAGGCAAAGAGAGATGTTCTGTGCTCACTCCACCTGCCAGGGCCAACCACCTTGGCCGGCGCTTTACCACCGGGCTGCACTATTTGTCCTGCCATGAGTTTTCCAACTGTCTTGCAACTAACCTGCAGATGCAGAAATATCCAGCCCATCTCCGTTCACCCAAGGCTTCATTCCCTTGACACGACTGCTGCCTCTGTGGCACAAGGCCCACTGGGAAATGTCCAACAGTTCTAGTATCAGCGCTGGTAAGATTCAGAGCACAAGCCCATGGATGAAACAAGAGACTGCCCTTGGCATGATGAACACATTTTCACTGGGCAGAAAAGGAGAGGTGAAGAGGCATCACGCAGAAAGAGGAATGGCACAGAACGTCAAGGCTGAATACTCTCAAAGGATATGTAAGGACATTAGAGGGGCATGAGAAGTAGAAGGGTGTTTTTGTTGACAACCAACTTCAGTGAAGGGACAAGGCTTAAAGTCGGTGTCCCAATTCCCGAAATTTTGTGGAGTTTCCATACACCGTTCAGGTACTGGAGGCAGTCAGTGCCAGGTCATTGTGGGGGCAAGCATCGTGACTGACCCTAATGGCCCTTTGCCGATTCCTGGCTTTTCCTGTTGCTTGGAAGGGAGAAGTGAGGATGCCCATGGTGATTTTCAGTTTCCTGAGCACAAACCTCCGAGGAAAAGCTTTCCTTTCACCGCACTCTCTACTCTATTGACCTTCAATGTAAATGACTTTACACTGCGATACGCCTCAGAGAAGCATGGCTTAGGCAATCATGAGCTCACCTGAATATCAGACATTTAGTGCAAACCTCCTGTTCAAAAGGGAAAGTGACTACCCAATGGGGGGGCAAAACCTGAATATGAAAAGAGAACACGTTAAAGACCATGCAGAAGTGTGATAGTCCTTAGGGAGCAGGAAGAGTGTATTCTCAAGCATTTTGCAGCTGGAGCATCCTTATTCCTTCCTGCACTGGCTATATCCACTGCCACCCCGCCAGGTGCCTAGACTCTGCTTTCCCTCTTTCAGTGTGGCTGTTTTCCTACAGGGCCTCTTGTGTCATTCGTGAGCGTGCAAAGCACGAGCCCCTCATTTTCAGAACCATGGTGCACATGAGAACACCATAACCTGAAAGTAGGAGTGGAAAAGGCTTGCGTGTCCAGCGGGTTCCTTTCCAAGGGGGCAGACTGAGTTGACCAAAAGAGAAGTAAAGACGCGAGGAGGGAGGTTTGGCCTATACAAAAGGCGTTTCCTTTCCGTCTGAAGGTCCGGGGAGGGGCTCGAACCGGGGTCCTTTTGGATGCTAGGCGAGTGCTCTCCAAGAAGAGCCACCTCTTCTGCTTCGCGGGACCTGCTTTCTGGTACCCTCTAGATCCTCTAGAGGTCGGACTGAATCAAATTCTCTGCGGACCACCCAGCCCCAAACAGAGCCACCAAATTCCTTCGGAAATCATCTCCCTTTCCACAGCACTCCTGGAAGGAACCGGTCCTGTACATCAAGACACACAATCAATTGGTGCATCTAGAGGGGAAATGTTCATGCCTATCTCTTGGTGGAGGAAATGGTTTTTAGCGGAGCTCTGAGCAGAGAACGATGCCCGGGAGCCTGGAGTCTGGGTCTGGAGAGGCAGAAGGAGTGTCAGGCACATGTGAGAATCCGCATATGCTCAGGTTGTTAGTAGGAAGGGAGACATTGGGGATCATTCACACCTGGATCCCTAGCCGTTCGAATCACAAACCACTCACCCCTTCCTCACTCTTATTTCTCCTTCTGCCATTTTCCTTGGAGAATTTCTAAGCAGGAGGTATCTGGGCACAAGGCACAACCGAGTGGAGGTGCTGGATCTTGCATACCCCCTTACTTATGGAAGAGGGAGCACATCATTAAGGTATCTCAGGAACACAGCAAGAGCCTGTCAGTAAAATTCAAGAGGAAAAGGAAAGTGCAGATGGGTCCCGGGGTCTGGGGTCCCAGGATCGATATTTGTTGGCAGGAAGAAAACACAAATTCTTCATGCAATCTCCACCTGCCGCACCTTAGGTTTGTAGCTCGCTCTACCAAGATACAG